>NW_028133925.1:0-49000 GCF_964662115.1 Mustela nivalis | reverse complement strand
AATTGACAAACATGAGGGCTTCGGGGCCAAGAATGTGAGGACGGAAGTCTGAGAAGACAAGCTAGACTTGGCTTTTAGGGCGAGGGCACGGCAGGTACCCCTGCAGATCTGAACCAATATCTCATGCATCTGAAGTCAGGGCGAGGTTCAGACGTTGGCTCAGGTTGGAGTTTCTGTGCATGACGGCCGCTTCATGAAGGGAGCAGAATCTCGAGGCCATTGAGGTTTTCCCACGTTGGGAGTTGAGGGATGCCCCCTTCAAGGATTCCTTCTGCGGGACAATTGATACCTGTTGGACAGCTCCAGGACATCCCATATGGAATGACTCCAGAGCACCATTCGCGGATGGATGCCTGGGAAGCCCGCCTCGCATTCCAATTGTCTCCTAGCAACAAGACAGTTTAGATCTGATGGCTCTGCGGGAGCAACCGGGGTGGCTGAGTTGAAATGGACTTTCCTGAGGATGGGTCCTAATGTGTTTTTGTGTCCATGAGGGCCTTGGAATGGGGCGGTGGCACCGGGAACCTGAAGTACTCTCCTAAGATTTGGACATGGCTCCCATGCACAGGTTTCCTTGTGGAGACGAGATGAGTTCTGATGGGTGCCTCAGGAAAACCCCTATGCTCGTATGGGAATCAGGCTTTTGAGGACACATGCCTGTAACCCAAAGCAATGGATCCTATTATGGCCTAGGGTCCTGTCTGGTTCAATCTTCTTCTCTGGGGACATCCATCTATGTTATGAGTGGAGGACGATTATCAGCTGGTGTCAGACAGCCCTTGTTTGTTCCGGTCGACCTACACTATTGGGATGGCCTCAGGGGCTTTGGAGGTTTCTCCTAATTTGTACGATTTTGAACCATGGAATGGGCAGAATTCCCATGGATTGGTAGGCACAGTCCTAATGTGTGGCTCCAGGGGCCCAGCCTGGAGGGTGTGTGGCCCAAGACTTTGAGGACACTAGTCTGAAAATACAAACTCAGATTAGGTTTGGGGATGTAGGTATGGCAGGCCCGATCTACAAACCATGAGAGAACTCTTCAGGATATGAAGAAAGTGTGATTCTGTGGAGCTTGCTGAGGGTTTTGTCTCTGTATTTTGTATTAGCGATGGCCGTGAAATGTCGGGGAGGCCTCATGGGCCATGGACGAATCTTCCTCTCTGAGGATTTGGCCCGATTCCCAATTGCTTTTCGTCAATCGGTGGGATGGGAGGACTCATTTCAGTTTTGTTACCTCAGGTGTCCCACCAAAAGAGGAATTCCAAAGCCAAGCCGTGGGGAAGACTGAAGGGAAAACCCGAACTATGGTAAAAAATTGCGGGCTAGGGGCTTGGCAAGCCCAATATGCTATCTCTTCATCCAGCCACTGAGTGGCCTTACTTGAGGACTCGGCTCAGCCTGAAAGTCACAATGTGTGTTTGTGACCAATGTGGCCCGCGAGCATGGGCGGGGCCTCATGGGCCACACAGGATTCAACGACAATGAACGTTGGACAACATGCCACCCACAAGATTTCTTGCCATGGGGAAGGAGTTCTGATTTCTGCATCACCTTCAACCTGGGCAGTGATTGGAGATAAGGTCTAGGTTCTGAAACCTGAAAACCGAGGATGGGAAGAGATTTTGACCTAAGGCCATGGCGGCTCGATGTGCTCAGTGTGCGGCCAGCTGTCTGGGAGGTTCCAGGGGGTCCCGGCTCAGGCTGTGTCAGAAAGGGCATTAGTGCCCTGGTCAGCCTATGTATTTGGGGTACAGCCAAGGTCGGTGCAGGTTGATCCTCATTTGGGGTTACTGGATAGCCCCAGAGGACAATGTTTTTCTTCTGGATGGCAGGCATAGTGCTGCATTGTAGTTCTGGATTGCCAAACTGGAGGGCTTGTGGGCCAGTAGTCTGACGACAAAAGTCTGAGAACACAAGCTAGGCTTAGGTTTCTGGGCGAGGCCATGGCAGGCACAATCTACAGACCTGAATCGAGATCTCGTGCATCTGAAGTCAGGGCGAGGATCAGGCAATCGCTCAGGTTGGAGTTTCTATCCCTGATGGCCCCTTCATGAATGGGAGGGGCATCAAGAGGCCATGGGGGTTTTCCCACGATGGGAGTTGTGAGAAGCTCCAAACTGCAGAGAGTCTTCTGCAGGACAATTGAGACCTGTTGTTTGGCTCCAGGCCAATGATTCTGAGCAGGGTTCTAAGGATGGATGGCTGGGTAGCCCACCTCGCATTCCAATTGTCTCCTAGCAACAAGACAGGTTAGATCTCCTGGTTCTGTGGGGAGGAACCGAGGACGCTGAGTTGATGGGTCCTAATGTGCTTTTGTGTCTATGGAGTCCTTGGAATGAAGCGGTGGCACTGGGGCCCTAAAAGGTTCTCCTAAACAGAGGCTTTGACAGAGCTCCAACGTGCAAGTCTTCCATGTGTAGATGAGATGTTTTCTGATGGGTGAGTCAAGAAACAGCTATATGCTGGTTTTGAAATCCAGGCCACTGAGGAGAGATGCCTAGAAACCAAGCCCATTATGACATCTAATGGTCCAGCCAAGGAGAGGACTTACTAGAGGACAGGACTCATGCTGAGGGTCCCAATGCGTGTGTATGCCCTTGTCGCACTCAAGAATGGGCGGGGCGCCAGGGTGAATGCCTGTTTCTCCTACACTGAACGTTGGACAACGTGCCAACCACAAGGGTTCTTGCCATGAGTAAGGAGGAGTTCTGATTTCTGCATCACACTCATTCGTGGGCAGTGATTGGATATAAGGTCTCGGTTCTGAAACCTGAAAACTGAGGTAGGGAAGAGATGATGACCTAAGGCCATGGCGGGTTTTATGTGGTCAGTGTGCGGTCAGCTTTCTGGGTGTTGGTCAGGAGGTACGGGCTCAGGTTGTGTTCGGCAGTTTATTAGTGCCCAGGTTAGACTATATAATTTGGGTAAAGTCGAGTGCTGTGTAGGTTTATTTTCATTTAAGGTGCCTGGGCAGCTCATGAGGCAATAATTTTTTTTCTAGAGGGCAGGCAGGGTGCTGAATTGTGGGTCCGGAATTGCCAAACTTGAGGGCTTCGGGGCGAGGAGTGTGAGGACGGAAGTCTGAGAAGACAAGCTAGACTTGGGTTTCAGGGCGAGGGCACGGCCGGTACCCCCTGCAGATCTGAACCAATATCTCATGCATCTGAAGTCAGGGCGAGGATCAGACGTTGGCTCAGGTTGGAGTTTCTGTGCATGACGGCCGCTTCATGAAGGGAGCGGAATCTCGAGGCCATTGAGGTTTTCCCACATTGGGAGTTGTGGGATGCCCCCTTCAAGGGTTCCTTCTGCGGGACAATTGAGACCTGTTGAACAGCTCCAGGACATCCCATATAGAATGACTCCAGAGCACCGTTCGCGGATGGATGCCTGGGAAGCCCGCCTCGCATTCCTATTGTCTCCTAGCAACAAGACAGTTTAGATCTGATGGCTCTGCGGGAGCAAACGGGGTGGCTGAGTTGAAATGGACTTTCCTGAGGATGGGTCCTAATGTGTTTTTGTGTCCATTAGGGCCTTAGAATGGGGCGGTGGCACCGGGAACCTGAAGTACTCTCCTAAGTTTTGGACATGGCTCCCATGCACAAGTTTCCTTGTGGAGACGAGATGAGTTCTGATGGGTGCCTCAGGAAAACCCCTAAGCTCGAATTGGAATCAGGCTTTTGAGGACACATGCCTGTAACCCAAAGCAATGGATCCTATTATGGCCTAGGGTCCTGTCTGGTTCAATCTTCTTCTCTGGGGACATCCATCTATGGTATGAGTGGAGGTCGATTATCAGCTAGTGTCAGACAGCCCTTGTTTGTTCCGGGCGACCTACACTATTGGTATGGCCTCAGGGACTTTGGAGGTTTCTCCTAATTTGTACGTTTTTGGACCATGGAATGGGCATAATTCCCATGGATTGGTAGGCACAGTCCTAATGTGTGGCTCCAGGGGCCCAGCCTGGAGGGTGTTTAGCCCAGGACTTTGAAGACAGAAGTCTGAAAACACAAACTCAGCTTAGGTTTGGGGACGTAGGTATGGCAGGCCCGATCTACAAACCATGAGCAGAACTCTTCAGGATATGAAGAAAGTGCGAGTGAGAGGTGCTTGCTCAGGCTTTTGTCTCTGGATTTTGTATCAGCGATGGCTTGGAATGTCGGGGAGGCCTCATGAGCCATGGACGAATCTTCCTCTCTGAGGATTTGGCCCGATTCCCAATTGCTTTTCATCAATCTGTGGGATGGGAGGACTCATTTCAGTTTTGTTACCTCAGGTGTCCCACCAAAAGAGGAATTCCAAAGCCAAGCCGTGGGGAAGACTGAAGGGACAACCCGAACTATGGTAAAAAATTGGGGCCTAGGGGCATGGCAAGACCAATATGCTATCTCTTCATCCAGACACTGAGTGGCCTTAATTGAGGACTCGGCTCAGCCTGAAAGTCACAATGTGTGTTTGTGACCAATGTGGCCCGCGAGCATGGGCGGGGCCTCATGGGCCACACTGGTTTCAACGACACTGAACGTTGGACAACATGCCAAACACAAGATTTCTTGCCATGGGGAAGGAGTTCTGATTTCTGCATCACCTTCAACCTGGGCAGTGATTGGAGATATGGCCTAGGTTCTGAAACCTGAAAACCTAGGTTGGGAAGAGATGACGACATAAGGCCATGGCGGCTCGATGTGCTCAGTGTGCGGCCAGCTGTCTGGGAGGGGCCAGGGTGTCCAGGCTCAGGCTGTGTCAGAAAGGGCATTAGTGCCCTGGTCAGCCTATGTATTTGGGGTACAGCCAAGTTCGGTGCAGGTTGATCCTCATTTGGGATTACTGGGTAACCCAAGAGGACAATATTTTTCTTCTGGAGGGCCGGCAGAGTGCTGCATTGTTGTTCTGGATTGCCAAACTGGAGGGCTTGTGGGCCAGTAGTCTGACGACAAAAGTCTGAGAACACAAGCTAGGCTTAGGTTTCTGGGTAAGGCCATGGCAGGCAAAATCTACAGACCTGAATCGAGATCTCGTGCATCTGAAGTCAGGGCGAGGATCAGACGATCGCTCAGGTTGGAGTTTCTGTCCCTGATGGCCCCTTCATGAATGGGGGGGGGGCATCAAGAGGCCATGGGGGTTTTCCCACGATGGGAGTTGTGAGAAGCTCCAAACAGCAGACAGTCCTCTCCAGGACAATTGAGACCTGTTGATTGGCTCCAGGCCAATGATTCTGAGCAGGGTTCTAAGGATGGATGGCTGTGTAGCCCACCTCGCATTCCAATTGTCTTTTAGCAACAAGACAGGTTAGATATCCTGGATCTGTGGGGAGCAACCGAGGACGCTGAGTTGAAATGGACACCCCTGGGGATGGGTCCTAACGTGCTTTTGTGTCTATGGAGACCTTGGAATGAAGCGGTGGCACTGGGGCCCTAAAGGGTTCTCCTAAAGAGAGGCTTTGACACAGCTCCAACGTGCAAGTTTCCCATGTGTAGATGAGATGTTTTCTGATGGGTGAGTCAAGAAACAGCTAGATGCTGCTTTTGAAATCCAGGCCACTGAGGAGAGATGCCTGGAAACCAAAGCAATGGATCTGATTAGTGCCTAGGGGCCTGTTCTTTCCTTTTTACCTCTGGGGACATCTGTCTATGGGAATGAGTGCAGGTAGGTGCTCAGTTGGGCTCAGATTGCCCCTGTTTTTCCTGGGAAGCCACCACTATTGAGTTGGATCAGGGACTTTGGAGGTTTATCCTATGAGAAGGGCTGTGGCCATTGGAATGGGCACACACAATTCCCTTGGAGAGGGCTAGTACAGTCCTCAGGTTTGGCTCCAGGGGCCTGAGCCTGTAGGTTGTGTAGGCCAGGGCTGTTTGGACAGTTGTCTGAAAACACAAACTCGGCTTATGTTTCGGGTCATAGGTATGGCAGGACTGATCTACAGACCATGAGGAGAACTCTTCGAGATTTGAAAGAAAGGCGAGTGTGAGGCTCCTGCTTAAGTTTTTGTCTCTGGATATCGTGTCAGTCATGGTCGTAGAATTTCTGGGTGACTTCATGGGAAATGGACGAGTCTTACTCTCTGGTGGTTTGGCCCCGTCCAAAGAGGTTGGGGTCATTCTGTGGACTGGAAGAAGTCCGTTTTTTTTTTTTGTTGTTGTTGTTGTTGTTTTCTTTTTTAACCTCATGTGTCCCACCAAATGATGGATTCCAGAGTAGAGCCCTGGGGAGGGGCGACTGGACAATCAGAAATCTGGTTAAAAATTGGAACCTAGGGACATGTCAAGCCCATTATGACATCTAATGGTCCAGCCACTGAGAAGACTTACTAGAGGACAGGACTCATGCTGAGGGACACAATGCGTGTATATGCCCTCGTAAAACTCAAGAATGGGCGGGGCCTCAGGATGAATGCTGGTTTCTCCTACACTGAACGTTGGACAACGTGCCAACCACAAGGGTTCTTGCCATGGGTAAGGAGGAGTTCTGATTTCTGCATCACACTCACCACTGGGCAGTGATTGGAGATAAGATCTCGGTTCTGAAGCCTGAAAACTGAGGTAGGGAAGAGATGATGACCTAAGGCTATGGCGGGTTTTATGTGCTCAGTGTGCGGTCACCTTTCTGGGTGTTGGTCAGGAGGTCCGGGCTCAGGTTGTGTTCGACAGTGCATTAGTGCCCAGGTTAGACTATATAATTTGGGTAAAGTCGAGTGCTGTGTAGGTTTACCCTCATTTAAGGTGCCTGGGCAGCTCATGAGGCAATAATTTTTTTTCTAGAGGGCAGGCAGAGTGCTGCATTGTGGGTCCGGAATTGCCAAACTTGAGGGCTTTGGGGCCCGGAGTGTGAGGACGGAAGTCTGAGAAGACAAGCTAGACTTGGGTTTCAGGGTGAGGGCACGGCAGGTACCCCATGAAGATCTGAACCAATATCTCATGCATCTGAAGTCAGAGCGAGGATCAGACGTTGGCTCAGGTTGGATTTTCTAGCATGACGTCTGCTTCATGAAGGGAACGGAATCTCGAGGCCATTGAGGTTTTCCCACGTTGGGAGGTGTGGGATGACCCCTTCAAGGATTCCTTCTGCGGGACAATTGAGACCTGTTGGACAGCTCCATGACATCCCATATGGAATGACTCCAGAGCACCGTTCTCGGATGGATGCCTGGGAAGCCCGCCTCGCATTCCAATTGTCTCCTAGCAACAAGACAGTTTAGACCTGATGGCTCTGCGGGAGCAACCGGGGTGGCTGAGTTGAAAGTGACTTTCCTGAGGATGGGTCCTAATGTGTTTTTGTGTCCATGAGGGCCTTGGAATCGGGCGGTGGCACCGGGACCCTGAAGTACTCTCCTAAGCATTGGACATGGCTCCCATGCACAGGTTTCCTTGTGGAGACGAGATGAGTTCTGATGGGTGCCTCAGGAAAACCCCTATGCTCGTATTGGAATCAGGCTTTTGAGGACACATGCCTGTAACCCAAAGCAATGGATCCTATTATGGCCTAGGGTCCTGTCTGGTTCAATCTTCTTCTCTGGGGACATCCATCTATGGTATGAGTGGAGGTCGATTATCAACTGGTTTCAGACAGCCCTTGTTTGTTCCGGGCGACCTACACTATTGGGATGGCCTCAAGGATTTTGGAGGTTTCTCCTAATTTGTACGATTTTGGACCAAGGAATGGGCAGAATTCCCATGGATTGGTAGGCACAGTCCTAATGTGTGGCTCCAGGGCCCAGCCTGGAAGGTGTGTGGCCCAAGACTTTGAGGACAGAAGTTTGAAAACACAAACTCAGCTTAGGTTTGGGGACGTAGGTATGGCAGGCCCGATCGACAAACCATGAGAAGAACTCTTCAGGATATGAAGAAAGTGCGTGTCTGAGGCGCTTGCTCAGGCTTTTGTCTCTGGATTTTGTATCAGTGATGGCCGTAGAATGTCGGGGAGGCCTCATGGGCCATGGACGAATCTTCCTCTCTGAGGATTTGGCCCGATACCCAATTGCTTTTCGTCAAACTGTGGGATGGGAGGACTCATTTGAGTTTTGTTACCTCAGGTGTCCCACCAAAAGAGGAATTCCAAAGCCAAGCCCTGGGGAAGACTGAAGGGACAACCCGAACTATGGTTAAAATTTGGGGCCTAGGGGCATGGCAAGCCCAATATGCTATCTCTTCATCCAGACACTGAGTGGCCTTACTTGAGGACTCGGCTCAGCCTGAGCGTCACAATGTGTGTTTGTGACCAATGTGGCCCGCGAGCATGGGCGGGGCCTCCTGGGCCACACTGGTTTCAACTACACTGAACGTTGGACAACATGCCAACCACAAGGTTTCTTGCCATGGGGAAGGAGTTCTGATTTCTGCATCACCTTCAACACTGGGCAGTGATTGGAGATAAGTCTAGGTTCTGAAACCTGAAAACCGAGGTTGGGAATAGATGACGACCTAAGGCCATGGCAGCTCGATGTGCTCAGTGTGCGGCCAGCTGTCTTGGAGGGGCTAGGGGGTCCAGGCTCAGGCTGTGTCAGAAAGGATATTAGTGCCCTGGTCAGCCTATGTTTTTGGGGTACAGCCAAGTTCGGTGCAGGTTGATCCTCATTTGGGGTTACTGGGACGCCCCTGAGGACAATGTTTTTCTTCTGGAGGGCCGGCAGAGTGCTGCATTGTAGTTCTGGATTGCCAAACTGGGGGGCTTGTGGGCCAGTAGTCTGACGACAAATGTCTGAGAACACAAGCTAGGCTTAGGTTTCTGGGTGAGGCCATGGCAGGCACAATCTACAGACCTGAATCGAGATCTCGTGCATCTGAAGTCAGGGCGAGGATCAGACGATCGCTCAGGTTGGAGTTTCTGTCCCTGATGGCCCCTTCATGAATGGGGGGGCATCACGAGGCCTTGGGGGTTTTCCCATGATGGGAGTTGTGAGAAGCTCCAAACTGCAGAGAGTCTTCGGCAGGACAATTGAGACCTGTTGTTTGGCTCCAGGCCAATGATTCTGAGCAGGGTTCTAAGGATGGATGGCTGGGTATCCCACCTCGCATTCCAATTGTCTCCTAGCATCCAGACAGGTTAGATCTCCTGGATCTTGGGGAGCAACCGAGGACGCAGAGTTGAAATGGACACCCCTGGGGATGGGTCCTAACGTTTTTTTGTGTCTATGGAGACTTTGGAATGAAGCGGTGGCACTGGGGCCCTAAAGGGTTCTCCTAAACAGAGGCTTTGGCACAGCTCCAACGTGCAAGTTTCCCATGTGTAGATGAGATGTTTTCTGATGGGTGAGTCAAGAAACAGCTATATGCTGCTTTTGAAATCCAGGCCACTGAGGAGAGATGCCTGGAAAGCAAAGCAATGGATCTGATGAGTGCCTAGGGGCCTGTTCTTTCCTTTTTACCTCTGGGGACATCTGTCTATGGGTCTGAGTGCAGGTAGGTGCTCAGTTGGGATCAGATTGCCCCTGTTTTTCTAGGAAGCCACCATTATTGAGATGGATCGTGGACTTTGGAGGTTTATCCTATTAGAAGGGTTTTGGCCATTGGAATGGGCACACACAATTCCCTTGGAGAGGGCAAGTACAGTCCTCAGGTTTGGCTCCAGGGGCCTGAGCCTGTAGGTTGTGTAGGCCAGGGCTGTTTAGACAGTTGTCTGAAAACACAAACTCGGCTTATGTTTCGGGTCATAGTTATGGCAGGACTGATCTACTGACCATGAGGAGAACTCTTCAGGATTTGAAAGAAGGGCGAGTGTGAGGCTCCAGCTCAAGTTTTTGTCTCTGGATATCGTGTCACTCAAGGTTGTGGAATTTCTGTGTGACTTCATGGGAATTGGATGAGTCTTACTCTCTGGTGGTTTGGCCCCGTCCAAAGAGTTTGGGGTCATTCTGTGGACTGGATGAAGTCCGTTTTGTTGTTGTTGTTGTTGTTGTTTTTGTTTTCTTTTTTAACCTCAGGTGTCCCACCAAATGATGGATTCCAGAGTAGAGCCCTGGGGAGGGGCGACTGGACAATCAGAAATCTGGTTAAAAATTGGGGCCTAGGGTCATGTCAAGCCCATTATGACATCTAATGGTCCAACCACTGAGAGGACTTACTAGAGGACAGGACTCATGCTGAGGGTCACAATGCGTGTGTATGCCCTCGTAACACTCAAGAATGGGCGGGGCCTCAGGGTGAATGCAGGTTTCTCCTACACTGAACGTTGGACAACGTGCCACCACAAGGGTTCTTGCCATGGGTAAGGAGGAGTTCTGATTTCTGCATCACACTCACCCCTGGGCAGTGATTGGAGATAAGGTCTCGGTTCTGAAGCCAGAAACTGAGGTAGGGAAGATATGATGACCTAAGGCCATGGCGGGTTTTATGTGCTCAGTGTGCGGTCAGCTTTCTGGGTGTTGGTCAGGAGGTCCGGGCTCAGGTTGTGTTCGACAGTGCATTAGTGCCCAGGTTAGACTATATAATTTGGGTAAAGTCGAGTGCTGTGTAGGTTTACTCTCATTTAAGGTGCCTTGGCAGCTCATGATGTAATAATTTTTTTTCTAGAGTGCAGGCAGAGTGCTGCATTGTGGGTCCGGAATTGCCAAACGTGAGGGCTTCGAGGCCAGGAGTGTGAGGACGGAAGTCTGAAAAGACAAGCTAGACTTGGGTTTCAGGGCGAGGGCACGGCAGGTACCCCCTGCAAATCGGAACCAATATCTCATCCATCTGAAGTCAGGGCGAGGATCAGACGTTGACTCAGGGTGGAGTTTCTGAGCATGACGGCCGCTTCATGAAGGGAGCAGAATCTCGAGGCCATTGAGGTTTTCCCACGTTGGGAGTTGTGGGATGCCCCCTTCAAGGATTCCTTCTGCGGGACAATTGAGACCTGTTGGACAGCTCCAGGACATCCCATATGGAATGACTCCAGAGCACCGTTCGCGGATGGATGCCTGGGAAGCCCGCCTCGCATTCCAATTGTCTCCCAGCAACAAGACAATTTAGATATGATGGCTCTGCCGGAGCAACCGGGGTGGCTGAGTTGAAATGGACTTTCCTGAGGATGGGTACTTATGTGTTTTTGTGTCCATGAGGGCCTTGGAATGGGGCGGTGGCACCGGGACCCTGAAGTACTCTCCTAAGCTTTGGACATGGCTCCCATGCACAGGTTTCCTTGTGGAGACGAGATGAGTTCTGATGGGTGCCTCAGGAAAACCCCTATGCTCGTATTGGAATCAGGCTTTTGAGGACACATGCATGTAACCCAAAGCAATGGATCCTATTATGGCCTAGGGTCCTGTCTGTTTCAATCTTCTTCTCTGGGGACATCCATCTATGGTATGACTGGAGGTCGATTATCAGCTGGTGTCAGTCAGCCCTTGTTTGTTCCGGGCGAACCACACTATTGGGATGGCCTCAGGGACTTTGGAGGTTGCTCCTAATTTGTACGATTCTGGACCATGGAATGGGCAGAATTCCCATGGATTGGTAGTCACAGTCCTAATGTGTGTCTCCCGGGGCCCAGCCTGGAGGGTGTGTGGCCCAAGAGTTTGAGGACAGAAGTCGAAAACACAAACTCAGCTTATGTTTGCGGACGTATGTATGGCAGGCCCGGTCGACAAACCATGAGAAGAACTCTTCAGGATATGAAGAAAGTGCGAGTCTGAGGCGTTTCCTCAGGCTTTGGTCTCTGGATTTTGTATCAGCGATGGCCGTGGAATTTCGGGGAGGCCTCATGGGCCATGGACGAATCTTCCTCTCTGAGGATTTGGCCCGATTCCCAATTGCTTTTCGTCAATCTGTGGGATGGGAGGACTCATTTCAGTTTTGTTACGTCAGGTGTCCCATCAAAAGAGGAATTCCAAAGCCAAGCCGTGGGGAAGACTGAAGGGACAACTCGAACTATGGTAAAAAATTGGGGCCTAGGGGCATGGCAAGCCCAATATGCTATCTCTTCATCGAGGCACTGAGTGACCTTACTTGAGGACTGGGCTCAGCCTGAGCGTCACAATGTGTGTTTGTGACCAAT
The DNA here is from genome assembly GCF_964662115.1 of Mustela nivalis. Lineage (NCBI taxonomy): Eukaryota > Metazoa > Chordata > Mammalia > Carnivora > Mustelidae > Mustela > Mustela nivalis. Next base: position 37,036 of record NW_028133925.1, on the reverse strand, counting down.
GTGGCCCGCGAGATGGGCGGGGCCTCATGGGCCACACTGGTTTCAACTACACTGAACGTTGGACAACATGCCAACCACAAGGTTTTTTGCCATGGGGGGAAGGAGTTCTGATTTCTGCATCACCTTCAACCCTGGGCAGTGATTGGAGATAAGATCTAGGTTCTGAAACCTGAAAACCGAGGTTGGGAAGAGATGACGACCTAAGGCCATGGCGGCTCGATGTGCTCAGTGTGCGGTCAGCTGTCTGGGAGGGTCCACGGGTTCCAGGCTCAGGCTGTGTCAGAAAGGGCATTAGTGCCCTGGTCAGCCTAAGTATTTGGGGTACAGCCAAGGTCGGTGCAGGTTGATCCTCATTTGGGGTTACTGGGTAGCCCCAGAGGACAATGTTTTTCTTCTGGAGGGCCGGCAGAGTGCTGCATTGTAGTTCTGGATTGCCAAACTGGGGGGCTTGTGGGCCAGTAGTCTGACGACAAATGTCTGAGAACACAAGCTAGGCTTAGGTTTCTGGGTGAGGCCATGGCAGGCACAATCTACAGACCTGAATCGAGATCTCGTGCATCTGAAGTCAGGGCGAGGATCAGACTATCGCTCAGGTTGGAGTTTCTGTCCCTGATAACCCCTTCATGATTGGGGGAGGCATCACGAGGCCATGGGTGTTTTCCCACGAGGGGAGTTGTGAGAAGCTCCAAACTGCAGAGAGTCTTCTGCAGGACAATTGAGACCTGTTGTTTGGCTCCAGGCCAATGATTCTGAGCAGGGTTCTAAGGATGGATGGCTGGGTATCCCACCTCGCATTCCAATTGTCTCCTAGCAACAAGACAGGTTAGATCTCCTGGATCTGTGGGGAGAAACCGAGGACGCTGAGTTGAAATGGACACCCCTGGGGATGGATCCTAACGTGCTTTTTTGTCTATGGAGACTTTGGAATGAAGCGGTGGCACTGGAGCCCTAAAGGGTTCTCCTAAACACAGGCTTTGACACAGCTCCAACGTGCAAGTTTCCCATGTGTAGATGAGATGTTTTCTGATGGGTGAGTCAAAAAACAGCTATATGCTGTTTTTGAAATCCAGGCCACTGAGGAGAGATGCCTGGAAACCAAAGCAATGGATCTGATTAGTGCCTAGGGGCCTGTTCTTTCCTTTTTACCTCTGGGGACATCTGTCTATGGGTCTGAGTGCAGGTAGGTGCTCATTTGGGCTCAGATTGCCCCTGTCTTTCCTGGGAAGCCACCACTATTGAGATGTATCAGGGACTTTGGAGGTTTATCCTATTAGAAGAGCTGTGGCCATTGGAATGGGCACACACAATTCCCTTGGAGAGGGCAAGTACAGTCCTTAGGATTGGCTCCAGGGGCCTGAGCCTGTAGGTTGTGTAGGCCAGGGCTCTTTGGACAGTTGTCTGAAAACACAAACTCGGCTTATGTTTCGGGTCATAGGTATGGCAGGACTGATCTACAGACCATGAGGAAAACCCTTCGGGATTTGAAAGAAGGGCGAGTGTGAGGCTCCTGCTCTAGTTTTTGTCTCTGGATATCGTGTCACTCATGGTCGTGGAATTTCTGGGTGACTTCATGGGAAATGGACGAGTCTTACACTCTGGTGGTTTGGCCCCGTCCAAAGAGTTTCGGTTCATTCTGTGGGCTGGAAGACCCGTTTTTGTTGTTGTTGTTGTTGTTTTCTTTTTTAACCTCAGGTGTCGCACCAAATGATGGATTCCAGAGTAGAGCCCTGGGGAGGGGCGACTGGACAATCAGAAATCTGGTTAAAAATTGGGGCCTAGGGACATGTCAAGCCCATTATGACATCTAATGGTCCAGCCACTGAGAGGACTTACTAGAGGACAGGACTTATGCTGAGGGTCACAATGCGTGTGTATGCCCTCGTAACACTCAAGAATGGGTGGGGTCTCAGGGTGAATGCTGGTTTCTCCTAAACTGAACGTTGAACAACGTGCCAACCACAAGGGTTCTTGCCATGGGTAAGGAGGAGTTCTGATTTCTGCATCACACTCACCCCTGGGCAGTGATTGCAGATAAGGTCTCGTTCTGAAGCCTGAAAACTGAGGTAGGGAAGAGATGATGACCTAAGGCCATGGCGGGATTTATGTGCTCAGTGTGCGGTCAGCTTTCTGGGTGTTGGTCAAGAGGTCCGGGCTCAGGTTGTGTTCGAAAGTGCATTAGTGCCCAGGTTAGACTATATAATTTGGGTAAAGTCGAGTGCTGTGTAGGTTTACCCTCATTTAAGGTGCCTGGGCAGCTCATGAGGCAATAATTTTTTTTCTAGAGTGCAGGCAGAGTGCTGCATTGTGGGTCCGGAATTGCCAAACTTGAGGGCTTCGGGGCCAGGAGTGTGAGGACGGAAGTCTGAGAAGACAAGCTAGACTTGGTTTTCAGGGGGCATGGCAGGTAGCTCCTGCATATCTGAACCAATATCTCATCCATGTGAAGTCATGGCGAGGATCAGACTTTGGCTCAGGTGGAGTTTCTGAGCATGACGGCCGCTTCATGAATGGATCAGAATCTCGAGGCCATTGAGGTTTTCCCACGTTGGGAGTTGTGGGATGCCCCCTTCAAGGATTCCTTCTGCGGGACAATTGATACCTGTTGGACAGCTCCAGGACATTCCATATGGAATGACTCCGGAGCACCGTTTGCGGATGGATGCCTGGGTAGCCCGCCTCGCATTCCAATTTTCTCCTAGCAACAAGACAGTTTAGATCTGATGGCTCTGCCTGGTCAACCGGGGTGGCTGAATTGAAATGGACTTTCCTGAGGATGGGTCCTAATGTGTTTTTGTGTCCATGAGGGCCTTGGAATGGGGCGGTGGCACCGGGACCCTGAAGTACTCTCCTAAGCTTTGGACATGGCTCCCATGCACAGGTTTCCTTGTGGAGACGAGATGAGTTCTGATGGGTGCCTCAGGAAAACCCCTATGCTCGTATTGGAATCAGGCTTTTGAGGACACATGCCTGTAACCCATTGCAATGGATCCTATTATGGCCTAGGGTCCTGTCTGGTTCAATCTTCTTCTCTGGGGACATCCATCTATGGTATGAGTGGAGGTCGATTATCAGCTGGCGTTAGACAGCCCTTGTTTGTTCAGGGCGACCAAATATATTGGGATGGCCTCAGGGACTTTGGAGGTTTCTCCTAATTTGTACGATTTTGGACCAACGAATGGGCAGAATTCCCATGGATTGGTAGGCACAGTCCTAATGTGTGGCTCCAGGGGCCCAGCCTGGAGGGTGTGTGGCCCAAGACTTTGAGGACAGAAGTCTGAAAACCAAACTCAGCTTAGTTTTGGGGACGTAGGTATGGCAGGCCTGATCTACAAACCATGAGAAGAACTCTTCAGGATACCAAGAAAGTGCGAGTCTGAGGTGCTTGCTCAGGCTTTTGTCTCTGGATTTTGTATCAGCGATGGCCGTGGAATGTCGGGGAGGCCACATGGGCCATGGACGAATCTTCCTCTCTGAGGATTTGGCCCGATTCCCAATTGCTTTTCGTCAATCTTTGGGATGGGAGGACTCATTTCAGTTTTGTTACCTCAGGTGTCCCACCAAAAGAGGAATTCCAAAGCCATGCCGTGGGGAAGACTGAAGGGACAACCCGAACTATGGTTAAAAATTGGGAACTAGGGGCATGGCAAGTCCAATATGCTATCTCTTCATGTAGCCACTGAGTGGCCTTACTTGAGGACTGGGCTCAGCCTGAGCATCACAATGTGTGTTTGTGACCAATGTGGCCCGCGAGCATTGGCGGGGCCTCATGGGCCACACTGGTTTCAACTACACTGAACGTTGGACAACATGGCAACCACAAGGTATCTTGCCATGGGGAAGGAGTTCTGATTTCTGCATCACCTTCAACCCTGGGCAGCGATTGGAGATAAGGTCTAGGTTCTGAAACCTGAAAACCGAGGTTGGGAAGAGATGACGACCTAAGGCCATGGTGGCTCGATGGGCTCAGTTTGCGGCCAGCTGTCTGGGAGGGTCCACGTGGTCCAGGCTCAGGCTGTGTCAGAAAGGGCATTAGTGCCCTGGTCAGCCTATGTATTTGGGGTACAGCCAATGTCGGTGCAGGTTGATCCTCATTTGGGGTTACTGGGTAGCCCCAGAGGACAATGTTTTTCTTCTGGAGGGCCGGCAGAGTGCTGCATTGTAGTTCTGGATTGCCAAACTGGAGGGCTTGTGGGCCAGTAGTCTGACGACAAAAGTCTGAGAACACAAGCTAGGCTCAGGTTTCTGGGTGAGGCCATGGCAGGCACAATCTACAGACCTGAATCGAGATCTCGTGCATCTGAAGTCAGGGCGAGGATCAGACCTTCGCTCATGTTGGAGTTACTGTCCCTGATGGCCCCTTCATGAATGGGGGGGGCATCACGGGGCCATGGGTGTTTTCCCACGATGGGAGTTGTGAGAATCTCCAAACTGCAGAGAGTCTTCTGCAGGACAATTGAGACCTGTTGTTTGGCTCCAGGCCAATGATTCTGAGCCTGGTTCTAAGGATGGTTGGATGGGTAGCCCACCTCGCATTTCAATTGTCTCCTAGCAACAAGACAGGTTAGATCTGGATCTGTGGGGAGCAACCGTGGACGTTGAGTTGAAATGGACACCCCTGGGGATGGGTCCTAATGTGCTTTTGTGTCTATGGAGACCTTGGAATGAAGCGGTGGCACTGGGGCCCTAAAGGGTTCTCCTAAACAGAGGCTTTGACACAGCCCCAACGTGCAAGTTTCCCATGTGTAGATGAGATGTTTTCTGATGGGTGAGTCAAGAAACAGCTATATGCTGCTTTTGAAATCCAGGCCTCTGAGGAGAGATGCCTGGAAACCAAAGCAATGGATCTGATTAGTGCCTAGGGGCCTGTTCTTTCCTTTTTACCTCTGGGGACATCTGTCTATGGGTCTGAGTGCAGGTAGGTGCTCAGTTGGGCTCAAATTACCCCTGTTTTTCCTGGGAAGCCACCACTATTGAGATGGATCAGGGACTTTGGAGGTTTATCCTATTAGAAGGGTTGTGGCCTTTGGAATGGGCACACACAATTCCCTCTGAGAGGACAAGTACAGTCCTCAGGTTTGGCTCCAGGGGCCTGAGCCTGTAGGTTGTGTAGGCCAGAGCTGTTTGGACAGTTGTGTGAAAACACACACCCTCCATGCTAGGGCCCCTGGAACCACACATCAGGATTGTTCCTGCCCTCTCAAAGGGAATTCTTCATATTCCATTGGCCACAACCATATAAATCAGGAGAAATCTCCAATGTCCCTGGGACCATCCCAATATTGTAGGCTGCTTGGAACAAACAGGGGTGATCTGACACTAGCTGAGCAACTAGCTCCACACAGACTCGGAGACAGATGTCCCCAGAGAAGAACATTGAACTGGACAGGCCCCTAGGCCCTAATCAGATCCATTGCTTTCGTTTCCAGGCATCTCTTCTCAGAGGCCTGGTTTCCAATACCAGCCTATGGGGTTTCCATAGGCTCCTTCAGAGCAAGTCTTGTCTGCACATTGGAACCTTGCTCGAGGAGCTATGTCAGAACCTCAGAGGCCTGGTTTTCAATACCACCATATGGGGGTTTCCTGAGGCATCAGTCAGAACAAATGTCTTCTCCACATGGGAAACGTGCTCTTTCAAGATGTGTCAAAACCTCCGGCTAGGAAAATCCTTCAGGGCCCCGGTGCCACCACCTCATTCCAAGGTCTCCATGGACACAATCCCACATTAGGACCCATCTGCAGGAGAGTCTATTTCAACTCAGTGCCCTTGGGTGCTCCCCTAGAGCCAGCAGATCGAACCTATCTTGTCACTAGGAGACAATTGGAATGTGAGGCGGGCTGGCTAGGCATCCATCTGTAGAAAACTACTCTGAAGTAATTCCATATGGGACGTCCTGGAGCCATCCAACAGGTCACAGCTGTCCTGCAGAAGGAATCCTTGCGCTTTGGAGCACCTCACAACTCCCATCATGGGAAAAGCTCTGTGGCCTCGTGGTGCACTGTCCCCTTCATGAAAGAGCCATCTTGGACAGAAACTCCAACCTGAGCCAACGTCTAATCCTCGCCCTGACTTCAGATGCACGAAATCTTGATTCAACTCTGCAGAGTGTGCCTGCCGAAACCCCGCCCCGAAGCAAAACCTAGCTATTGTTCTCAGACTTCGTCCTCACACTCCGAGCCCACCAGCCCTCCAGTTAGGGAATTCTGGAGAGACACAATGCAGCACTCTGACTGCCCTCCAGAAGGGAAACGTTGTCCTATGGGGCTAACCAGAAACACCAAATGAGGATCAACCTGCATGCCACTTGACTCTACCCCAATTATACAGTTTCGCTTCGGCGTTAATGCCCTGTCTTGCACAGCCTGAGGTCTGAATTTTCAACCGACACCCAGACAGCTGGCTGTACACTGAGCACATCAGAACCGCCATGGCTTTAGGTCATCATCTCTTTTCAACCTTGGTTTTCAGGCTTCAGAACCTAGACCTTATATATACTCACTACCCAGGGGTGAACGTGATGCAGAAATGAAACTCCTTCTTCCTCAAGGCAAGAAACCTTGTGGTTGGCATGTTTTCCAACGTTCAGTGTAGGAGAATCCAGTGTAGCCCATGAGTCCCCGCCCATGCTTGAGAACTGCAATGGGCACAAACACATTGGGATCCTCAGTGTGAGCCCTGTCCTCAAGTAAAGCCTCTCAGGGTCTGGACCAAGAACCCGCATTGCCATCCCTAGTCCCCCAATATTAATGAGAGGTTGAGAGTTCTAATCACCCCTATTCAGGTCTCTGCTCTGGAACCCCTGAGGAAAAAAAAATATTGAAGGGTCTCCTCCATCCCCTGAATGAGCCCCAAAACTTGGGATCTGACCAAATCTTAAAAGAGAAAGAATCATCCATGGCCAAAGAGGCCATCCCGTCATTCCATGGCCACCATTGACACAAAATCTAGAGACAAAAGCCTGGAGATATGCCTCACACTTGCCCTTTGTTCATAGCCTGATAAATTCTTCTCACGGTCTATAGATCAGGCATGTCATACCTACGTCCCCAAATCTAAGCTGAGTTTGGGTTTTCAGGTTTCTGTCCCCACTGTCCTGGCCCACACACCCTCCAGGCTGGGGCCCCTGGAGCCATGCCTCAGGACTGTGCCTGCCTTCTCCAAGCAAATTCTGCCCATTCCATTGGCCACAACCCTAAAAATTAGGAGAACACTCCAACGTCTTTGAGGCCTTCCCAATAGTGTTGGCCACTCAGGGCAAACAGGGTGATCTGTCCCAAGATGAGCAACTACCTCAACTCAGATCCATAGACAGATAACCCCAGAGAAGAAGATTGAACCGGACAGGCACCTAGGACCTAATCAGATCCATTGCTTTTGATTCCAGGCATCTCTCCTCAGAGGCCTGGTTTCCAATACCAGCATATGTGTTCTTCAAGAGGTACCAGTCTGAACAAATCTCATTTCCACATGGGAAACATGCATTTTGGAGCTGTGTCACAACCTCCAGTTAAGGGAAACCTTCAGGTCCCAGCAGCCAACACCCCATTCCAAGGTCTCCATGGACACAAACCCACATTATGACCCATCCGCAGGCGAGTCCATTTCAACACATCCCCTTTGGTTGCTCCCCAAAAGAAGCAGATCGAACCTGCCTTGTCACTAGGAGACAATAGGAATGTGAGGCGGGCACTCCAGGAATCCATCCTTAGAACCCTGCACTGCCGTGGTTCTGCATGGGACGTCCTGGAGCAATCTGACCGGTCTCGACTGTCCCGTAGAAGGAATCCTTGCCGATTGGAGCAACTTACAATGCCAATCGTGGGAAAGTCTCCATAGCCCCATGATGCCCCCCACCATCATGAAGGGGCCATCCTGAACAGAAACTTCAACCTGAGCCTACGTCTGATCCTCGCCCTGACTTCAGATGCATGAGATTTAGATTTAGCTCTACAGAGTGTGCCTGCCATGATCTTGACCCAAAACCTAAGCCTAGCTTGTGTTCTCTCACTTCCTTCCTCACAATTCTGGCCCACAAGCCCTCCAGTGTGAGAATTCCGTCGCCACAATGCAGCACTCTTCCTTCCCTCCAGAAGAAAAACGTTGCCCCTGGGGCTACCCAGAAACGCCAAATGAGGATCAACCTGCATGCCACTCAACTTTACTCCAATTATACAGTCTAAGCTTGGCACTAATGCCCTGTCTGACACAGCCTGAGCCTGGACCTCCTGGATGACACCCAGAAAGGTGGTGTCACACCTAAGGACTGTGCCAGTGCTCTCCAAGGGAACTCTGCCCGTTTCATTTGCCACAACCTTACAGATTAGGAGAAACCTCCAATTCCCAAGACGAGCCCAATAGTGTTGGCCTCCCCCAACAAACATGGGTGATCTGACACAAGCTGAGCAGTGACCTCCATTCTGAATCTTAGACAGAGACACTCAGAGGAGAATATTGAAAAGGACAGGCCCCTAGACCGTAATCAGATCCATTGCTTTGGATTCCAGGCATTGTTCCCCAGATGCTTGGTTTCCAATACCAGGTTGTGGGGGTTTCAGAACAAATCTCGTCTCTACATGGGAAACTTGCTCTTTGGAGCTGCATCAAAACCTCAGGTTAGGAGAATTCTTCAGGGCAACAGAGCCACTGCCCCATTCCAAGGGATCCATGGACACAAATCCACATCATGACTGATCCTCATGAGAGTCCATTTCAATTCAGCCCCCTCGGTTGTTCCCCCAGTGACAGCAGATCGAATCCTCCTTTTCACTAGGACACAACTGGAATGCAAGTTGGACTGCCCAGGCATCCATCATTAGAACTGTGCTTTGGAGCATTTCTTATGGGACGTCCTTGATCCATCCAAAAGGTCGTGACTGTCCCGCTGACGGAATCCTTGTGGTTTGGAGCATCACACACTCACAAAGTTGGAAATCTTCCATGGTTTCCTGATGCCCCCCCACCTTCATGAAGGGGACATCATGTACAGAAACTCCAACCTAAGCCAACATCTGATCCTCGCCCTGACTTCAGATGCACGAGATCTCATTTCAGGTCTGTAGAGTGTGCCTGCCATGTTACCGCTGCGAATTCTAAGCTGAACTTGTGTTCTCAGACTTCTGTCCAAAAACACCTGGCCCACAAGCCCTGAAGTTGGCATTTCTGGAGCCAGAATGCAGCACTCTGCCTGCCCTCCAGAAGAAAATCTTTGCCCTATGGGGCCAACCAGAAACCCCAAATGAGGACCAACCTTCACATCACTCGACTGTACCCCAATTATACAGCCTAGCCTGGGGACTAATGCCCTGCCTGACACAGCCTGAGCCCAGACCTCATGATGGACACAGACATCTGGCCGCACACTAAGTGCATCGGACCCACCATGGCCTTAGGTCGTCATCTCTTACCAACCTCGGTTTTCAGGCTTCAGAATCTAGACCTTATCTCTACTCACTGCCATGCCATGTACGTGATGCAGAAATCAGAACTCCTCCTTCCCCATGACCAGAAACCCTGTGGTTGGCATGTTGTCCAACGTGCAGTGTAGGAGAAACCAGCATGGCCCATGAGGCCTCAGACATGCTTGAGGGCTGCGATGGGCACAAACACACATTAGGACCCTAAGCATGAACCCTGGCCTCAAGTAAAGCCTCTCCGGGGCTGGACCAAGAGCCCACATATGGAGATTACCATGCCCCTACTCCCCAAACCTTAACCAGTGCTTGAGAAGTCTAGTCACCCCTACTCAGATCTCTTCTCTAGAATCCCTCCATGGTGGGACACATGAGGTTAAAAAAAAAATAGAGAAAGGACTCCTACAGTCCAAAGAATGACCGCAAACACTTGGAATTGGGCCAAATTCACAGAGAGAAATACTCGTCCATGGCTGATGAGGCCATCCTGACATTCCACGGCCACCATTGATACAAAATCCGGAGACAAAAGCCTGAAAAAGCGCCACACACTCGCCCTTTGTTCAAAGCCTGAAAAATTCTCACGGTCTGTAGATCGGGCCTGCCATACCTATGTCCCCAAACCTAAGCCAAGTTTGTGTTTTCAGACTTCTGTCTCCATTGTCCTGGCCCACACATCCTCAAGGCTTGGCCCCATGGAGCCACACCTCAGGACTGTGCCTGCCCTCTCCATGGGAATTCTGCTCATTCCTTTGGCACAACCTGACAGATTAGGAGAAACATCCGAAGTCCCCGAGGCCACCCCAATATTGTAGGATGTCCGGGACAAACAGGGACCATCTGCCACAAGCTGAGCCACTACCTCCAATCAGACCTGTAGATAGATATCCATAGAAAAGAAGATTGAAGAGGACAGGCACTTAGGCCCTAAACGAATTCATTGCTTTTGTTTTCATGTACCTCTCCTCAGAGGCCTGGATTCCAATACCAGCACATGGGGGTTTCTGGAGCTACCAATCAGAACAAATCGCATGCCACATGGGAATCATGCTATATGGAACTGTGTCAAAACCTCCAGTTAGGAGAAAATTTCACGTCACTGGAGCCACCGCCCCATTCCAATGTCTCAATGGACACAATCCCACATTATGACCCATCCTCAGGAGAGTCCATTTCAACACAAACCTGGCGGTTGCTCACCCAGTGCCAGCAGATCAAACCTGCTTTGTCACTAGGAGACAATTGGAATGCGAGTTCGTTGCCCAGGTATCCATGTTAGAACTCTGCTCTGGAGAAATTCCTAATGGGGTGTCCTTGATCTATTCAACAGGTCTCAACTGTCCTGAAGAAGGAATCCTTGTGGTTTGCAGCATCACACACTCGCACCGTGGGAAAACCTCCATGGCCTCGTGATGCCTCCACCTTCAGGTAGAGGACATCATGGACAGAAACTCCCGTCTGATCCTCGCCCTGACCTCAGATGCATGAGATCTCAATTCAGCTCTGCAGAGTGTGCCTGCCTTGCCCTCGCCCCAAAACCTAAGCCAGCTCGCATTCTCAGACTTCCATCCTCACACTCCTGGCCCACAAGCCTTCCACTTTGGGAATTCTGGAGACAAAATGCAGCACTCTGCCTGCCCTCCAGAAGAGAGACTTTGCCCTAGGGGTCTACCCAGAAACATCAAATGAGGATCAACCTGCAATTCTCTAGACTGTACGCCAATTATACAGTCTAGCCTGGGCACTAATGCCCTGTCTGAAACAGCCTGACCCCAGACCTCGTGACCGACACCCAGACACCTGGCCTCACACTGAACACATCGAACATGCCATGGCCTTAGGTCATCATCTCTTCCCAACCTTGGTCTTCAGGCTTCAGAACCTAAACATTATTTCCACTCACAACTAAGTGATGTACGTGATGCAGAAATCAGAACTTCACCTTCCCCATGACCAGAAACCTTGTGGTTGGCATGTTGCCCAACGTTCAGTATATGAGAACCCAGCATGGCCCATGAGGCCTCAGACACGCTTGAGGACTGCGATGGGCACAAACACACATTAGGACCCTAAGCATGAACCATGGCCTCAAGTAAAGCCTCTGCGGGGCTGGACCAAGTGCCTGCATATGGGACTTGCCATGCCCCTACTCCCCCAATCCTAGCCAGAGCTTGAGAAGTCTAGTCAACCTTATTCAGAGCTCTTTTCTGGAATCCCTCTTTGGTGGGACACATAAGGTAAAAAAAAAAAAAAAAAAAAAAAAAAAACCAAGATAAAGAAAAAAAAAAAGTAAGGACTCCTACCATCCAAAGAATGAACCCAAACAATTGGAATCTGGCCAAATCCACAGAGAGAAATACTCGTCCATGGTCGATGAGGCCAGCCTGACATTCCACGGCCACCATTGACACAAAATCCGGAGACAAAAACCTGAAAAAGCGCCACACACTTGCCCTTTGTTCAGAGCCCCCAAAATTCTCAAGGTCTGTAGATCGGGCCTGCCATACCTATGTCCCCAAACCTAAGCCGAGTTTGTGTTTTCAGATTTCTGTCTCCATTGTCCTCACCCACACATTCTAAAGGCTGGGCCCCATGGAGCCACACCTCAGGACTGTGCCTGCCCTCTCCAAGGGAATTCTGCTCATTCATTTGGCACAACCTGACAGATTAGGAGAATCATCCAAAATCTCTGAGGCCATCCCAATAGTGTAGGATGTCCTGGACATACAGGGACCCTCTGGCACAAGCTGAGCCACTACCTCCAATCAGAACCTTAGACAGATATCCATAGAAAAGAATATTGAACAAGACAGGCACCTAGGCCCTAAGTGGATCCATTGCTTTTGTTTTCAGGCATCTCTCCTCAGTGGCCTGGATTCCAATACCAGCATAAGGGGGTTTCCAGAGCTACCTATCAGAAAAAATCTCGTCTCCACATGGGAATCTTGCTCTATGGAGCTGTGTCATAACCTCCAGTTAGGAGAAAACTTCAGGTCACTGGAGCCACTGCCCCATTTGAATATCTCCATGGACACAATCCCAAATTATGACCCATCCTCAGGAGAGTCCATTTCAACTAAACCCCCTCGGTTGCTACTCCAGAGCCAGCAGATTGAACCTGCCTTGTCGCTAGGAGACAATTGAAATGCGAGTTGGGCTCTTCAGGCATCCATCCTTAGAACCCTGCTCTTGCGTCGTTCCTTATGGGACATCCTTGAGCCATCCAACAGGTCTCGACTGTCCCACAGGAGTCCTTGTGCATGGACCACCTAACAACTCATATCATGGAAAGCTTCCAAGGTCACATGATGCCCCCAATCTTCATGAAGGCAGATCATGGAAAGAAACTCCAACCTGAGCCAACAGCTGATCTCGCCTTGACTTCAGATGCACGAGATCTTGATTCAGCTCTTCAGAGTGTACCTGCTGTGCCCTCACCCCAAAACCTAAGCGTAGCTAGTGTTCTCCGACTTCCGTCCTCACTCTCCTGGACCACACGCCCTCTATTTTGGGATTTCCGATGACACAGTGCTGCACTCTGCCTGCCCTCTAGAAGAAAAATATTGCCCTATGGGTCTACCCAGAAACCTCAAATGAGGATAAACCTGCACGTCACTCAACTGTACACCAATTATATAGTCTAGCCTGTTCACTAATGCCCTGTCTGACAGAACCTGCGGCCTGAATTCCCAACCGACACCCAGACAGCTTGCAGTACACTGAGAACATCAGAACCGCCATGGCCTTAGGTCACCATCTCTTTCCAACTTCGGTTTTCAGGCTACAGAATCCTAGACCTTATCTCTACTCACTTCACATGGGTGAACGTGATGCAGAAATCAGAACTCCTCCTTCCCTCTCGCCAGAATCTTGTGGTTGGCATCTTGTCCAACGTTCAGTGGAGGACCCCTGTAGGGCCTACAGGGGTAGTAGTAGGGCCCCTGAGGGTAGTGTAGGGTCCCTGAGGCCCTGCCTATGCTTAAGAGCTGCGGTGGGATCAAACACACATTGGGACCCTCAGTTTGAGCCCTGTCCTCAAGTAAAGCCTCTCAGTGGCTGGACCATGAGCCCGCATATGGGGCCTGCCATGCCCCAAGTCACCCAATCTTAACCAGAGGTAGAGACATCTAGTCACCCCTACTCAGGGCTCTGCTCTGGAATCCCTCTTTGGTGGGACATTTGAGGTAAATAAACACAGAAAGGACTCCTCCCACTCACAGAATGACCCCAATCACTTGGGATTGGGCCATCCCAAGTGATTGGGGTCCAGAGAGAAAGACTCGTCCATGGCCCATGAGGCCAGCCCGACATTCCACGGCCACTATTGACACAAAATCCAAAGACATAAGCTTCAGCAAGCGTTCACACTCACCCTTAGGTCATAGCCCAAAAAATTCTCCTCATAGTCTGTAGATTGGGCCTGCCATACCTACGTCCCCAAACCTAAGCCGAGTTTGTGTTTTCAGACTTCTATCCTGACATCCCTGTCCCACACACCCTCCAGACTGAGGCCCCTGGAGCCACACCTCAGGACTGTGCCTGCCCTCTCCAAGGAAATTCTTCCCATTCCATTGGCCACAACCCTACAGATAAGGAGAAACCTCCAAAGTCCCAGAGGCCATTCCAATAGTGTAGGCCACCCAGGGCAAAGAGGGGCGATCTCTCACAAGCTGAGCAACGACGTCAACTCACCCGTAGACAGATAACCCAAGAGAAGAAGATTAAACTGGACTGGCCCCTAGAATGTAATTGGTTCCATTGCTTTTTTTTCTAAGCATCTCTCCTCAGAGGCCTGTTTTCCAATACCAGCATATGGGGGATTCCAGAGATACCAATCAGAACAAATCTTGTCTTCACATGGGAAACTTATCCTTTGGAGCTCTGTAAAAGCCTCCAGTTAGGAGAAACCTTCAGGTAGCCGGAGCAACCGCCCTATTCCAAGGTCTCCATGGACACATACCCGCATTATGACCATTCGGCAGGAGAGTACATTTCAACTCAGCCCCGTCGATTACTCCCCCAGAGGCAGAATATCAAACCTGCCTTGTCGCTAGGAGACAACTGGAATGCAAAGCAGACTCTCTAGGCATCCATCCTTGGAATCCTGCTCTGGCGCCGTTCCATATGGGATGTCCTGGAGCCTTCCAACAGGTCTTGACTGTCCCATAGAAGGAATCCTTGCAGATTGGAGCATCTCACAACTCCTGTCGTGGGAAAACCTACATGGCCTCATGAGATGCTCCCCTTTATAAAGGGGCCATCATGGACAGAAACTCCAACCTGAGCAAACTTCTGATGCATTGCTTTGGTTTCTAGGTATCTCTCCTCAGAGGCCTGGTTTCCAATATCAGAATATGGGCGTTTCCTAAGGAAACAATCAGAACAGATCTCATCTCCACATGGGAAACTTGCTCTTTGGAGCTGTGTCAATACCTCAGGTTAGGAGGATCCTTCAGGGCGCTGGCACCATGGCCCAATCACAAGGTCTCCAAGGACACAAACTTACATTATGATCCATTCTCAGGAGAGTCCATTTCAAATCAGCCCCCTCGGCTGCTCACCCAGAGCCAGCAGATCAAACCTTCCTTGTCACTAGGAGACAGTTAGAATGGGAGGCGGGCTGCCCAGGCATCCATCCTTAGAACCCTGCTCTGGAGAACTTCTTTATGGGACGTCTTGAATCCAACCAACCTGTCTTGACTGTCTCGCAGAATGAATCCTTGTGGTTTGAATCATCACACAATAACACTGTGAGAAAACCTCCATTTCCTCATGATGCCCCACACCTTCAAAAATGGACCATCACGGACAGAAACTCCATCCTAAGCCAAAGTCTGATCCTCGCCCTGAATTCAGAAGCATGAGATCTCGATTCAGCACTTGAGAGTGTGCCTGCTGGGCCCTCGCCCTGAAACCTAAGTCTAACTTGTGTTCTCAGACTTCCGTCCTCAGAATCCTGGCCACACCCTTCAGGTTTGGAAATTCTGGAGACACAATGCAGCACTCTGCCTGGCCTCCAGAAGAAAAATGTTGCCCTATAGGGCTAACCAGAAACGCCAAATGAGTAACAACCTGCATGCCACTCGACCATACCCCAATTATACAGTCTAGCCTGTGCACTAAAGCCCTGTCTGACACAGCCTGAGGGCAGACCTCCAGTCCAACACCCAGACAGTTGGCCGTACACTGAGCATATCAAACCCACAATGGCTTTAGGCCATCATCTCTACCCAAACTCAATTTTCACCTTCAGAACCTAGACCTTATCTCCACTCACTGCTCAGGAGTGAACGGGATGCAAGAATCAGAACTTCTCCTTCGCCTTGGCAAGAAACCTAGTGGTTGGCATGTTGTCCAATGTTCATTGTAGGAGAAAGCAGCATGGACTATGAGGCCCCACCTATACCAGAGGGCCACAATGTGCACAAACACACATTGTGACCCTCAGCGTGAGCCCTATATTCATGTAAAGCCTCTTAGTGACTGGAACAACAGCCCACATATGGGGCTTGCCAAGCCCCTAGTCCCCGAATCTCAACCAGAGTTCGAGATGTCTAGTCACCCCTACTCAGGGCTCTACTCGGGAATCCCTCTTTGGTGGGACACCTGAGGTAAAAAAAAAAAAAATAAATACAGAAAGGACTCTTCCCATTCACAGCATGATCCCAACCCCTTGGGATCAGGCCAAATCACCAGAGAAAGAATTGTCCATGGCCCTTTAGGACACCCCGACATTCCACGGCCAACATTGACTCAAAATCGAGAGACAAAACCCTGAGCAAGCGCCACATACTCGCCCTTTGTTCATAGCCCGGAAAATTCTCACGGTCTGTAGATCGAGCCTTCATACATACATCCCCAAACCTAAGCTGAGTTTGTGTTTTCAGACTTCTGTCCCCACAGTCCTGGCCCACACAAAATCCAAGCTGGGGCCCCTGGAGCCACACCTCAGGACCGTGGCTTCCCTCTCCAGGGGAATTCTGCCATTTCCATTGGCCACAACCCTATAGATTAGGAGAATCCTCCAAACTCCCCCAAGCCATCTGAATTGTGTTGGCTGCCCAGGACGAACAGGGATGATCTTTCACAAGTTAGAAAACCAACTCCACTCAGACCCAGAGACAGATATCCCCATAGAATAAGATTGAACTGGAAGGGCACTTAGGCCCTAATCAGATCCATTGCTTTTGATTCCAGTCATCTCTCCTCAGAGGCCTGGTTTCCAATACCAGCATATGGGAGATTCCTTAGGCACTCATCAAAACAATTCTCTTCTCTACATAGGAAACATACTCTTTAGAGCTCCATCAAAACCTCCGGTTATGAACATCCCTCAAGGCCCCGGATCAAGCACCCCATTCCAAGGTCTACATGGACACAAATGCACATTATGACCCATCCTCAACTCACCCATTTCAAAACACCCGCCTCGGTTGCTCCCCTAGTTCCAGCAGATCGAACTTGCCTTGGCTTTATGAGACACCTGGAATGGGAGGCAGGCTGCCCAGGCATCCATCCTTAGAACCCTGCTCTGGATAACTTCCTTATGGGATGTCCTGGAGCCATCCAACAGGTCTCGACTGTCCCACAGAAGAAATCATTATGGTTTGGAGCATCTCACAATTCCCATCGTCGGAAAACCTCCATGTCCTCGTGACACCCTCCCCTTAATGAAGGGGCCGTCATGGACAGAAACTCCGACCTAAGCCAACGTCTGATCCTAGCTGTGTCTTCAGGTATACGGGATCTCGAATCATCTCTGCAGAGGGTGCCAGCCGTCCCCTCACCCCGAAATCTAAGTCTGGCTTGTGTTCTCAGAATTTTTTCCTCACACTCCTGGCCCACAAGCCTTCCAGTTTGGGAATGCTGGAACCACTATGTGGCACTGTGTCTTCCCTCCAGAAGAAAAACGTTGCCCTCTGGGGCTACCCAGTAACCACAAATGAGTACCATCCTGCACGAAACTCGACTGCACCCCAATGATACAGTCTAGCCTGGGCACTTATTCCCTGTCTGCCACAGCCTGAGCCTGCACCTCCCAACCCATACTCAACAGCTGGCCGAACACTGAGCACATCAGACACACCATGGCCTTAGGGCTTCATCTCTTCCCAACCTCAGTTTTCAGGCTTCAGAACCTAGACCTTAAATCCAATCACAGTCCAGGAGTGAAAGTGTTGCAGAAATTAGAACTCCATCTTCCCCATGGCCAGAAAACTTGTGGTTCCCATACTGTGCAACGTTCAGTGTAGGAGAAACCAGCATGGTACATTAGGCCACGCCCTGACTTGAGGGGCTCCTTGGGCACAAAAACACATTGTGAAACTCAGTGTGAGAACTATCCTCAAGGAAGGCCTCTCAGTGTCTGGACCAAGAGCCCACATAAGGGGCTTGCCATGTTCTTAGGTCCCAATGTTAACCAGAGGTCTGGTTGTCCAGTTGACCCACCCACGAATCTGCTCTGGAATCCCTCTTTTGGTGGTCCACCTGAGGTAAAAAAAATAAAAAAATAAAAAAATAAACAAAAAAAACAGAAAGGCCTCCTCCCTTCCCGCAGAATGACCCCAAACTCTTGGGATCGTGTCAAATCCCCAGAAAGGGAGCCTCATCGATGGCCCATGAGGACACCCTGACATTCCATGGCAATCGGTGACACATTTCCAGAAAAAAAAAAAAAAAGCATGAGCTAGCACCTCACATTCGCCCTTTGTTCATATCCCGAAGAGGTCTCCTCACGGTCTATAGATCGGGCCGGCCATACCTACATCCCACAACCTAAGTGGAGTTTGTGTTTTCAGACTTTTGTCCAAATAGCCCTGGACCACACACGCTCCACACTTGGGTCCCTGGAGCCACACCTCAGGACTGTGCTTCCCTTTCAAGGGAATTCTTCCCATTCCATTGGCCACAACTTTGCAAATTAGGACAAACCTCCAAAGTCACCGAGGCCATCCCAATAGTGTAGGCCGCCCATGACAAACAGGGGTGATCTCAAACCAGCTGAGCAAATACCTCCACTCAGACAACAGATGTCCCCAGAGAAGAATATTGAACCGGACAGGCCCCTAGGCCCTAATCAGATCCATTGCTTTGGTTTCCAGGCATCTCTCCTCAGAGGCCTCGTTTCCAATACCAGCATATGGTGGTTTCCTGAGGCACCAATAAGAACAAATCTCGTCTCCCCATGGAAAACTTGCTCATTGGAGCTTTGTCATAACCTCTGGTTAGGAGAATCCTTCAGGGCCCTGGTGCCACTGCCCCATACCAAGGTCTCCATGGACTCATACCAACATTAAGACCATCCTCAGGAAAGTCCATTTCAACTCAGCCCCCTCTGTTGCTACCCCAAGCCAGCAGATCAAACGTTTCCTGTTGCTAGGAGACAATTGGAATGTGAGGCTGGCTGCCCAGGCATCCATACTTAGAACCCTGTTCTGGAAAAATACCTTATAAGACGTCCTGGAGCCATCCAACAACTCTTTTTTTTTTTTTTCATTTTTTTTTAAATTTATTTCTTTTCAGCGTAACAGAATTCATTGTTTATGCACAACACCCAGTGCTCCATGCATTATGTGCCCTCCATATTACCCACCATAATAATACCGACCTGGGTCCCCCAAACTCCCACCCCCACCCCTTCTAAATCCTCAGATTGTTTTTCAGAGTCCTTAGTCTCTAGTGGATAATCTCCACTTCCAATTTCCCTCAAGTTTCTTCTCTTCTCCATTTCCTTATGTCCTCCGTGTTATTTGTTATGCTCCCCAAATAAGTGAAACTGTATGATAATTGACTCTCTCTGCTTGACTTATTTCCCTCAGCATAATCTCTACCAGTCCCGTCCATGTTGATACAAAAGTTGGGTACTCGTCCTTTCTGATGGAGGCATAACACTCCATACTGTATATGGACCACATCTTCATATCCATTCGTCTATTGAAGGGCATCTTGGTTATTTCCAGTTTTGGCGAATGTGGCCAGTCTGCTATAAACCTTGAGGTACAGATGGTCCTTCTGTTCACTACATCTGTATCTTTGGGGTGAATATCCAGTAGTGCTATTGCAGGGTATTGGGAAGCTCTATTTTTAATTTTTTTTTTAATTTATTTTTTATTTTCAGCATAACAGTATTCATTATTTTTCACCACACCCAGTGCTCCATGCAATTCGTGCCCTTTATAATACCCACCACCTAGTACCCCAACCTCCCACCCCCCACCCCTTCAAAACCCTCAGATTGTTTTTCAGAGTCCATAGTCTCTCATGGTTCACCTCCCCTTCCAATTTCCCCCAACTCCCTTCTCCTCTCTAACTCCCCATGTCCTCCATGCTATTTGTTATGCTCCACAAATAAGTAAAACCATATGATAATTGACTCTCTCTGCTTGACGTATTTCACTCAGCATAATAATCTCTTCCATTCCCGTCCATGTTGCTACAAAAGTTGGGTATTTGTCCTTTCTTTTTTTTTTTTTTTTTTTTTTTTATAAACATATATTTTTATCCCCAGGGGTACAGGTCTGGGAATCACCAGGTTTACACACTTCACAGCACTCACCAAAGCACATACCCTCCCCAATGTCCATAATCCCACCCCCTTCTCCCAAACCCCCTCCCCCCAGCAACCCTCAGTTTGTTTTGTGAGATTAAGAGTCACTTATGGTTTGTCTCCCTCCCAATCCCATCTTGTTTCATTTATTCTTCTCCTACCCACTTAAGCCTCCATGTGGCCAGGAGTGTGAGGACGGAAGTCTGAGAACACAAGCTAGGCTTAGGTTTCGGGGCAAGGACATGGCAGGCACACTCTGCAGAGCTGAATTGAGATCTCATGCGTCTGAAGTCAGGTCGAGGTTCAGACTTTGGCTCAGGTTTGAGTTCCTGTCCATGTTGGCCCCTTCAGGAAGGGGGGGCATTATGAGGCCATGGGGGTTTTCCCACTTTTGGAGTTGTGAGATGCTCCAAAACGCAAGGATACCTTCTGTGGGACAATTAAGAGTTGTTGGATGAGGAAGTGGTGATGCCTCGACCTGACTTCAGAGGCATGAGATGTCAATTCAGCTCTGCAGAGTGTGCCTGCATGTCCTTGCCCTGAAACCTAAGCCTAGCTTGTGTTCTCAGACTTCCGTCCTCACACTCCTGGCCCACAAGCCCTCCAGTTTGGGATTTCCGAAGCCACAATGCAGCACTCTGCCTGCCCTCCAGAAGAAAAACTTTGCCCTATGCTGCTAATAAGAAACCCCAAATGATTTTCTAATGCATGCCACTCGATTGTAAAGCAATTATACAGCCCACCCTGTATACTAATGCCCTGTCTGGCACAGCCTGAGACAAGACATCCCAAACGACACCCAGACAGCTGGCCCCAACCTGGACACATAGGACCCGCTATGGCTGTAGGTCGTCATCTCTTCCCAAACCTCGATTTTCAGGCTTCAGAACCTAGACCTTATCTCCAATCACTGCCCAGGGGTGAACGTGATGCAGAAATTAGAATTCCTCCTTCCCCATGGCCAGAAAACTTGTGGTTGGCATGTTGTCCAACGTTCAATGTGGGAAAACCTGCATTGTCCGAAAGGCCACGCCAGTGCTTGAGGGCCGCCTAGGGCACAGACATGCATTGTGACCTGCAGCGTGAGTCCCGTATTAAAGTAACGCCTCTCAGTGGCTGGACCAAGATCCTGCATATGGGGCTTGTCATATCCATAGGCCCCCAGGCTTAACCAGATGGCGAGTATTCCAGTTGTCAGTACCCACTGCTATGCTCTAGAATCCCTCTACTGGGGGGACACATGAAGCAGAAAACAGGACACTTCCCTTCCCACAGAATGACCCCAAACTCTTGGGGGTTGGACAAACTACCAGAGAGGGAGACTTCTACGACCCATGAGGCAACTCCTACATTAAACGGCCATTGTGGACAAAACATCCAGAGACAAAAGCCTGAGCGACTGCCTCCCTCTCACCCTTCTTTCATATCCAGAGGAGCTCCCCTCATGGACTGTAGATCAGGCCTGCCGTAACCTCGGCCCCAAACCTGAGCTGAGTTAGGGTTTTTGGATGTCTGTCTGCACAGCCATGGCCCACACAGCCCCCAGGCTGGGGTCTCTGGAGCCACACCAGAGAACTGTGCCTGCTCTCTCCTAAGAAACTGCCCATTCCATTGGCCACAACTCTACAAAATAGTAGAAACCTCAAGGTCCCCAAGGTCATCCCACTACCGCAAGCCGCACTGGACAAATAGGGGCATTATGACACAAGCTGAGCAACTACTACCTCCATGCAGACACACAGACAGATATCCGCAGAGACAGAAGATTGAACCAGACAGGCCCCTAGGCCCTATTATGAACTCTTGCTTTGGTGTCCAGGTATCACTCCTCAGAGGCCTGGGTTCGAAGACCAGCATACGGGGCTTTCCTGAGGCACCAGACAGAAGACCTCTCATCTCCACATGGGAAGCTTCCTTGTTGGAGTTGTGTCAAGCCCTTCGGGTTGGAGAATCCTGCAGAGTCCCTTAGCTACTGCCACATTCCACGGTCTCCATGGCCACCAACCCACATTATGACTCATCCTCAGCAGAGTCCATTTAAACTCAGCCTTCTGGGTAGCTCACCCAAGAGCCCGCAGATTGAGCGTGCCTTGTCTCGACCAGGCAATGGGAAGGTGAGTTGGCGTTTCTCGGCATCCATGCTTAGGGCCCTGCTCTCGAGTCTTTCTGTATGGGGCATCCTGGAACCATCCAATAGTACTCGACTGTCCTGAAGAAGGAAACTTTGAAGTTTGGAGCAGCTCACAACTCCCAGCGTAGGGAAACCTCCCTGGCCTCATGACGCCTCCACCCCCTTCAGGAAGGGGCCGTCATGGACACAAACTCCAGCTTGAGGCAACATCTGATAATCGCCCTGACCTCACCAACAGGAGAACTCGATTCAGCCTCTGCAGAGTGGGCCTGCCATGCTCTTGGCCCCAAAACTCGTGCTAGCTTGTGTTTTCAGACTTCCTTCCTCACAATCCTGGCCACACCCTCCAGTTTGGCAATTCTGGAGACACAATGCAGCACTCTGCCTGCCCTCCAGAAGAAAAATGTTGCCCTATAGGGCTAACCAGAAACGCCAAATGAGTAACAACCTGCATGCCACTCGAACATACCCCAATTATACAGTCTAGCCTGTGCACTAAAGCCCTGTCTGACACAGCCTGAGGGCAGACCTCCAGTCCAACACCCAGACAGCTGGCCGTAACACAGAGCATATCACACACACAATGGCTTTAGGCCATCATCTCTACCCAACCTCAGTTTTCACCTTCAGAACCTAGACCTTATCTCCACTCACTGCTCAGGAGTGAACGTGATGCAAGAATCAGAACTTCTCCTTCGCCTTGGCAAGAAACCTAGTGGTTGGCATGTTGTCCAATGTTCATTGTAGGAGAAAGCAACATGGACTAGGAGGCCCTACCTATCCCTGAGGGCCACAATTTGCACAAACACACATTGTGACGCTCAGCGTGAGCCCTATCCTCATGTAAAGCCTCTTAGTCACTGGAACAACAGCCCACATATGGGGCTTGCCAAGCCCCTAGTCCCCCAATCTCAACCAGAGTTCGAGATGTCTAGTCACCCCTACTCAGGGCTCTACTCAGGAATCCCTCTTTGGTGGGACACCTGAGATAAAAAAAAAAAATACAGAAAAGACTCTTCCCATCCACAGAATGATCCCAACCACTTGAGATCAGGCCAAATCACCAGAGAAAGAATTGTCCATGGCCCTTGAGGACACCCCGACATTCCACGGCCACCATTGACACAAAATCCAGAGACAAAACCCTGAGCAAGCGCCACATACTCGCCCTTTGTTCATAGCCCGGAAAATTCTCACGGTCTGTAGATCGAGCCTTCATACATACATCCCCAAACCTAAGATGAGTTTGTGTTTTCAGACTTCTGTCCCCACAGTCCTGCCCCACACACCATCCAAGCTGGGTCCCCTGGAGCCACACCTCAGGACTGTGGCTTCCCTCTCCAGGGGAATTCTGCCATTTCCATTGGCCACAACCCTATAGATTAGGAGAATCCTCCAAACTCCCCCAGGCCATCCGAATTGTGTTGGCTGCCCAGGACACACAGGGATGATCTTTCACAAGTTAGGAAACCACCTCCACTCAGACCCAGAGACAGATATCCCCATAGAATAAGATTGAACTGGACGGGCACTGAGGCACTAATTAGATCCATTGCTTTTGATTCCAGTCATCTCTCCTCAGAGGCCTGATTTCCCATACCAGCATATGGGAAATTCCTTAGGCACTCATCAAAACAATTCTCTTCTCTACATAGGAAACATACTCTTTAGAGCTCCATCAAAACCTCCGGTTATGAACATTCCTCAAGGCCCCGGATCAAGCACCCCATTCCAAGGTCTACATGGACACAAATGCACATTATGACCCATCCTCAACTCACCCATTTCAACACACCGCCTCGGATGCTCCCCTAGATCCAGCAGATCGAACTTGCCTTGGCTCTATGAGACACCTGGAATGAAAGGCAGGCTGCGCAAGCATCCATCCTTAGAACCCTGCTCTGGATAACTTCCTTATGGGATGTCCTGGAGCCATCCAACAGGTCTCGACTGTCCCACAGAAGGAATCATTGTGGTTTGGAGCATCTCACAATTCCCATCGTGGTAAAACCTCCATGTCCTCGTGACATCCTCCCCTTCATGAAGGGGCCTTCATGGACAGAAACTCCGACGTAAGCCAACGTCTGATCCTAGCTCTGTCTTCAGGTATACGGGATCTCGAATCATCTCTCCAGAGGGTGCCTGCCGTCCCCCACCCCGAAATCTAAGTCAGGCTTGTGTTCTCAGAATTTTTTCCTCACACTCCTGGCCCACAAGCCTTCCAGTTTGGGAATTCTGGAGCCACTATGTGGCACTGTGTCTTCCCTCCAGAAGAAAAACGTTGCCCTCTGGGGCTACCCAGTAACCACAAATGAGTACCATCCTGCACGAAACTCGACTGCACCCCAATGATACAGTCTAGCCTGGGCACTAATTCCCTGTCTTCCACATCCTGAGCCTGCACCTCCCAACCCATACTCAACAGCTGGCCGAACACTGAGCACATCGGACACACCATGGCCTTAGGGCTTCATCTCTTCCCAACCTCAGTTTTCAGGCTTCAGAACCTAGACCTTAAATCCAATCACAGTCCAGGAGTGAAAGTGTTGCAGAAATTAGAACTCCATCTTTACCATTGCCAGAAAACTTGTGGTTCCCATACTGTGCAACGTTCAGTGTAGGAGAAACCAGCATGGTAAATTAGGCCACGCCCTGACTTGAGGGGCTCCTTGGGCACAAAAACACATTGTGAAACTCAGTGTGAGAACTATCCTCAAGGAAGGCCTCTCAGTGTCTGGACCAAGAGCCCACATAAGGGGCTTGCCATGTTCTTAGTTCCCAATGTTAAACAGAGGTCTGGTTGTCCAGTTGACCCACCCACGAATCTGCTCTGGAATGCCTCTTTTGGTGGTCCACCAGAGGTAAAAAAAAAAAAAAAAAAAAAAAAAAACAAAAAAAAATAAATAAATAAACAAAAAAAACAGAAAGGCCTCCTCCCTTCCCGCAGAATGACCCCAAACTCTTGGGATCGGGTCAAATCCCCAGAAAGGGAGCCTCATCGATGGCCCATGAGGACACCCTGACATTCCATGGCAATCGGTGACACATTTCCAGAAAAAAAAAAAAAAAAGCATGAGCTAGCACCTCACATTCGCCCTTTGTTCATATCCCGAAGAGGTCTCCTCACGGTCTATAGATCGGGCCGGCCATACCTACATCCCAAAACCTAAGTGGAGTTTGTGTTTTCAGACTTTTGTCCAAATAGCCCTGGACCACACACGCTCCACACTTGGGTCCCTGGAGCCACACCTCAGGACTGTGCTTCCCTTTCAAGGGAATTCTTCCCATTCCATTGGCCACAACTTTGCAAATTAGGACAAACCTCCAAAGTCACCGAGGCCATCCCAATAGTGTAGGCCGCCCATGACAAACAGGGGTGATCTCAAACCAGCTGAGCAACTACCTACACTCAGAAAACAGATGCCCCCAGAGAAGAATATTGAACCGGACAGGCCCCTAGGCCCTAATCAGATCCATTGCTTTGGTTTCCAGGCATCTCTCCTCAGAGGCTCGCTTCCAATACCAGCATATGGTGGTTTCCTGAGGCACCAATAAGAACAAATCTCGTCTCCCCATATAAAACTTGCTCATTGGAGCTTTGTCATAACCTCTGGTTAGGAGAATCCTTCAGGGCCCTGGTGCCACTGCCCCATACCAAGGTCTCCATGGACTCATACCAACATTAAGACCATCCTCAGGAAAGTCCATTTCAACTCAGCCCCCTCTGTTGCTACCCCAAGCCAGCAGATCAAACGTTTCTTGTTGCTAGGAGACTATTGGAATGTGAGGCTGGCTGCCCAGGCATCCATACTTAGAACCCTGTTCTGGAAAAATACCTTATAAGACGTCCTGGAGCCATCCAACAACTCTTAATTGTACCACAGAAGGAATCCTTGCGGTTTGGAGCATCTCACAACTCCAAAAGTGGGAAAACCCCCATGGCCTCATAATGCCCCCCCTTCCTGAAGGGGCCAACATGGACAGGAACTCAAACCTGAGCCAAAGTCTGAACCTCGACCTGACTTCAGACGCATGAGATCTCAATTCAGCTCTGCAGAGTGTGCCTGCCATGTCCTTGCCCCGAAACCTAAGCCTAGCTTGTGTTCTCAGACTTCCGTCCTCACTCTCCTGGCCCACAAGCCCTCCAGTTTGGGAATTCCGAAGCCACAATGCAGCACTCTGCCTGCCCTCCAGAAGAAAAACTTTGCCCTATGCTGCTAATAAGAAACCCCAAATGATTTTCTAATGCATGCCACTCGATTGTAAAGCAATTATACAGCCCACCCTGTATACTAATGCCCTGTCTGGCACAGCCTGAGACAAGACATCCCAAACGACACCCAGACAGCTGGCCCCAACCTGGACACATAGGACCCGCTATGGCTGTAGGTCGTCATCTCTTCCCAAACCTCGATTTTCAGGCTTCAGAACCTAGACCTTATCTCCAATCACTGCCCAGGGGTGAACGTGATGCAGAAATTAGAATTCCTCCTTCCCCATGGCCAGAAACCTTGTGGTTGGCATGTTGTCCAACGTTCAATGTGGGAAAACCTGCATTGTCCGAAAGGCCACGCCAGTGCTTGAGGGCCGCCTAGGGCACAGACATGCATTGTGACCTGCAGCGTGAGTCCCGTATTAAAGTAACGACTCTCAGTGGCTGGACCAAGATCCTGCATATGGGGCTTGTCATATCCATAGGCCCCCAGGCTTAACCAGATGGCGAGTATTCCAGTTGTCAGTACCCACTGCTATGCTCTAGAATCCCTCTACTGGGGGGACACATGAAGCAGAAAACAGGACACTTCCCTTCCCACAGAATGACCCCAAACTCTTGGGGGCTGGACAAACTACCAGAGAGGGAGACTTCTACAACCCATGAGGCAACTCCTACATTAAACGGCCATTGTGGACAAAACATCCAGAGACAAAAGCCTGAGCGACTGCCTCCCTCTCACCCTTCTTTCATATCCAGAGGAGCTCCCCTCATGGACTGTAGATCAGGCCTGCCGTAACCTCGGCCCCAAACCTGAGCTGAGTTAGGGTTTTTGGATGTCTGTCTGCACAGCCATGGCCCACACAGCCCCCAGGCTGGGGTCTCTGGAGCCACACCACAGTACTGTGCCTGCTCTCTCCTAAGAAACTGCCCATTCCATTGGCCACAACTCTACAAAATAGTAGAAACCTCAAGGTCCCCAAGGACATCCCACTACCGCAAGCCGCACTGGACAAATAGGGGCATTATGACACAAGCTGAGCAACTACTACCTCCATGCAGACACACAGACAGATATCCGCAGAGACAGAAGATTGAACCAGACAGGCCCCTAGGCCCTATTATGAACTCTTGCTTTGGTGTCCAGGTATCACTCCTCAGAGGCCTGGGTTCGAAGACCAGCATACGGGGCTTTCCTGAGGCACCAGACAGAAGACCTCTCATCTCCACATGGGAAGCTTCCTTGTTGGAGTTGTGTCAAGCCCTTCGGGTTGGAGAATCCTGCAGAGTCCCTTAGCTACTGCCACATTCCACGGTCTCCATGGCCACCAACCCACATTATGACTCATCCTCAGCAGAGTCCATTTAAACTCAGCCATCTGGGTAGCTCACCCAAGAGCCCGCAGATTGAGCGTACCTTGTCTCGACCAGGCAATGGGAAGGTGAGTTGGCGTTTCTCGGCATCCATGCTTAGGGCCCTGCTCTCGAGTCTTTCTGTATGGGGCATCCTGGAACCATCCAATAGTACTCGACTGTCCTGAAGAAGGAAACTTTGAAGTTTGGAGCAGCTCACAACTCCCAGCGTAGGGAAACCTCCCTGGCCTCATGACGCCTCCACCCCCTTGAGGAAAGGGCCGTCATGGACACAAACTCCAGCTTGAGGCAACATCTGATACTCGCCCTGACCTCACCTGCAGGAGATCTCGATTCAGCCTTTGCAGAGTGGGCCTGCCATGCTCTTGGCCCCAAAACTCGTGCTAGCTTGTGTTTTCAGACTTACTTCCTCACAATCCTGGCCACACCCCTCCAGTTTGGCAATTTTGGAGACACAATGCAGCACTCTGCCTGCCCTCCAGAAGAAAAATGTTGCCCTATAGGGCTAACCAGAAACGCCAAATGAGTAACAACCTGCATGCCACTCGACCATACCCCAATTATACAGTCTAGCCTGTGCACTAAAGCCCTGTCTGACAGAGTCTGAGGGCAGACCTCCAGTCCAACACCCAGACAGCTGGCCATACACAGAGCATATCACACCCACAATGGCTTTAGGCCATCATCTCTACCCAACCTCAGTTTTCACCTTCAGAACCTTGAACTTATCTCCACTCACTGCTCAGGAGTGAACGTGATGCAAGAATCAAAACTTCTCCTTCGCCTTGGCAAGAAACCTAGTGGTTGGCATGTTGTCCAATGTTCATTGTAGGAGAAAGCAGCATGGACTAGGGGGCCCCACCTATCCCCGAGGGCCACAATCTGCACAAACACACATTGTGACCCTCAGCGTGAGCCCTACCCTCATGTAAAGCCTCTTAGTGACTGGAACAACAGCCCACATATGGGGTTTGCCAAGCCCCTAGTCCCCCAATCTCAACCAGAGTTCGAGATGTCTAGTCACCCCTACTCAATGCTCTACTCTGGAATCCCTTTTTGGTGGTACATTTGAGGTTAAAAAAAAAAATTACAGAAAGGACTCTTCCCATCCACAGAATGATCCCAACCCCTTGGGATCAGGCCAAATCACCAGAGAAAGAATTGTCCATGGCCCTTGAGGACACCCCGACATTCCACGGCCACCATTGACACAAAATCCAGAGACAAAACCCTGAGCAAGCGCCACATACTCGCCCTTTGTTCATAGCCCGGAAAATTCTCACGGTCTGTAGATCGAGCCTTCATACATACATCCCCATACCTAAGCAGAGTTTGTGTTTACCGACTTCTGTCCCCACAGTCCTGGTCCACACACCATCCAAGCTGGGGCCCCTGGAGCCACACCTCAGGACTGTGGCTTCCCTCTCCAGGGGAATTCTGCCATTTCCATTGGCCACAACCCTATAGATTAGGAGAATCCTCCAAACTCCCCCAGGCCCTCCGAATTGTGTTGGCTGCCCAGGACACACAGGGATGATCTTTCACAAGTTAGGAAACCACCTCCACTCAGACCCAGAGACAGATATCCCCATAGAATAAGATTGAACTGGACGGGCACTGAGGCACTAATCAGATCCATTGCTTTTGATTCCAGTCATCTCTCCTCAGAGGCCTAATTTCCAATACAAGCATATTGGAGATTCCTTAGGCATTCATCAAAACAATTCTCTTCTCTTCATAGGAAACATCCTCTTTAGAGCTCCATCAAAACCTCCGGTTATGAACATCCCTCAAGGCCCCGGATCAAGCACCCCATTCCAAGGTCTACATGGACACAAATGCACATTATGACCCATCCTCAACTCACCCATTTCAAAACACCCGCCTCGGTTGCTCCCCTAGATCCAGCAGATCGAACTTGCCTTGGCTCTATGAGACACCTGGAATGGGAGGCAGGCTGCCCAGGCATCCATCCTTAGAACCCTGCTCTGGATAACTTCCTTATGGGATGTCCTGGAGCCATCCAACAGGTCTCGACTGTCCCACAGAAGGAATCATTGTGGTTTGGAGCATCTCACAATTCCCATCGTGGGAAAACCTCCATGTCCTCGTGACACCCTCCCCTTCATGAAGGGGCCTTCATGGACAGAAACTCCGGCGTAAGCCAACGTCTGATCCTAGCGCTGTCTTCAGGTATACGGGATCTCGAATCATCTCTGCAGAGGGTGCCTGCCGTCCCCTCACCCCGAAATCTAAGTCTGGCTTGTGTTCTCAGAATTTTTTCCTCACACTCCTGGCCCACAAGCCTTCCAGTTTGGGAATTCTGCAGCCACTATGTGGCATTGTGTCTTCCCTCCAGAAGAAAAACGTTGCCCTCTGGGGCTACCCAGTAACCACAAATGAGTACCATCCTGCACGAAACTCGACTGCACCCCAATGATACAGTCTAGCCTGGGCACTAATTCCCTGTCTGCCACAGCCTGAGCCTGCACCTCCCAACACACACTCAACAGCTGGCCAAACACTGAGCACATCAGACACACCATGGCCTTAGGGCTTCATCTCTTCCCAACCTCAGTTTTCAGGCTTCAGAACCTAGACCTTAAATCCAATCACAGTCCAGGAGTGAAAGTGTTGCAGAAATTAGAACTCCATCTTCCCCATTGCCAGAAAACTTGTGGTTCCCATACTGTGCAACGTTCAGTGTAGGAGAAACCAGCATGGTACATTAGGCCACGCCCTGACTTGAGGGGCTCCTTGGGCACAAAAACACATTGTGAAACTCAGTGTGAGACCTATCCTCAAGGAAGGCCTCTCAGTGTCTGGACCAAGAGCCCACATAAGGGGCTTGCCATGTTCTTAGGTCCCAATGTTAACCAGAGGTCTGTTTGTCCAGTTGACCCACCCACGACTCTGCTCTGGAATGCCTCTTTTGGAGGTCCACCTGAGGTAAAAACACAAAAAACAAAAACAAAAAAAATAAATAATAAAAAAAAACAGACAGGCCTCCTCCCTTCCCACAGAATGACCCCAAACTCTTGGGATCGGGTCAAATCCCCAGAAAGGGAGCCTCATCGATGGCCCATGAGGACACCCCGACATTCCATGGCAATCGGTGACACATTTCCAGAAAAAAAAAAAAAAAAACATGAGCATGCACATCACATTCGCCCTTTGTTCATATGCCGAAGAGGTCTCCTCACGGTCTATAGATCGGGCCGGCCATACCTACATCCCCCAACCTAAGTGGAGTTTGTGTTTTCAGACTTTTGTCCAAATAGCCCTGGACCACACACGCTCCACACTTGGGTCCCTGGAGCCACACCTCAGGACTGTGCTTCCCTTTCAAGGGAATTCTTCCCATTCCATTGGCCACAACCTTGCAAATTCGGAAAAACCTCCAAAGTCACTGAGGCCATCCCAATAGTGTAGGCCGCCCATGACAAACAGGGGTGATCTCAAACCAGCTGAGTAACTAACTCCACTCAGACAACAGATGTCCCCAGAGAAGAATATTGAACCGGACAGGCCCCTAGGCCCTAATCAGATCCATTGCTTTGGTTTCAAGGCATCTCTCCTCAGAGGCCTCGTTTCCAATACCAGCATATGGTGGTTTCCTGAGGCACCAATAAGAACAAATCTCGTCTCCCCATATAAAACTTGCTCATTGGAGCTTTGTCATAACCTCTGGTTAGGAGAATCCTTCAGGGCCCTGGTGCCACTGCCCCATACCAAGGTCTCCATGGACTCATACCAACATTAAGACCATCCTCAGGAAAGTCCATTTCAACTCAGCCCCCTCTGTTGCTACCCCAAGCCAGCAGATCAAACGTTTCCTGTTGCTAGGAGACAATTGGAATGTGAGGCTGGCTGCCCAGGCATCCATACTTAGAACCCTGTTCTGGAAAAATACCTTATAAGACGTCCTGGAGCCATCCAACAAATCTTAATTGTCCCACAGAAGGAATCCTTGCGGTTTGGAGCATCTCACAACTCCAATAGTGGGAAAACCCCCATGGCCTCATAATGCCCCCCCTTCCTGAAGGGGCCAACATGGACAGAAACTCAAACCTGAGCCAAAGTCTGAACCTCGACCTGACTTCAGACGCATGAGATCTCAATTCAGCTCTGCAGAGTGTGCCTGCCATATCCTTGCCCCGAAACCTAAGCCTAGCTTGTGTTCTCAGACTTCCGACCTCACTCTCCTGGCCCACAAGCCCTCCAGTTTGGGAATTCCGAAGCCACAATGCAGCACTCTGCCTGCCCTCCAGAAGAAAAACTTTGCCCTATGCTGCTAAAAAGAAACCCCAAATGATATTCTAATGCATGCCACTCGATTGTAAAGCAATTATACAGCCCACCCTGTATTCTAATGCGCTGTCTGGCACAGCCTGAGACAAGACATCCCAAACGACACCCAGACAGCTGGCCCCAACCTGGACACATAGGACCCGCTATGGCTGTAGGTCGTCATCTCTTCCCAACCTCGGTTTTCAGGCTTCAGAACCTAGACCTTATCTCCAATCACTGCCCAGGGGTGAACGTGATGCAGAAATTAGAATTGCTCCTTCCCCATGGCCAGAAACCTTGTGGTTGGCATGTTGTCCAACGTTCAATGTGGGAAAACCTGCATTGTCCGAAAGGCCACGCCAGTGCTTGAGGGCCGCCTAGGGCACAGACATGCATTGTGACCTGCAGCGTGAGTCCCGTATTAAAGTAACGACTCTCAGTGGCTGGAGCAAGATCCTGCAATGGGGCTTGTCATATCCATAGGCCCCCAGGCTTAACCAGAGGGCGAGTATTCCAGTTGTCAGTACCCACTGCTATGCTCTAGAATCCCTCTACTGGGGGGACACATGAATCAGAAAACAGGACACTTCCCTTCCCACAGAATGAACCCAAACTCTTGGGGGCTGGACAAACTACCAGAGAGGGAGACTTCTACGACCCGTGAGGCAACTCCTACATTAAACGGCCATTGTGGACAAAATATCCAGAGACAAAAGCCTGAGCGACTGCCTCCCTTTCACCCTTCTTTCATATCCAGAGGAGCTCCCCTCATGGACTGTAGATCAGGCCTGCCGTAACCTCGGCCCCAAACCTGAGCTGAGTTAGGGTTTTTGGATGTCTGTCTGCACAGCCATGGCCCACACAGCCTCCAGGCTGGGGTCTCTGGAGCCACACCACAGAACTGTGCCTGCTCTCTCCTAAGAAACTGCCCATTCCATTGGCCACAACTCTACAAAATAGTAGAAACCTCAAGGTCCCCAAGGACATCCCACTACCGCAAGCCGCACTGGACAAATAGGGGCATTATGACACAAGCTGAGCAACTACTACCTCCATGCAGACACACAGACAGATATCCGCAGAGACAGAAGATTGAAACAGACAGGCCCCGAGGCCCTATTGTGAACTCTTGCTTTGGTGTCCAGGTATCACTCCTCAGAGGCCTGGGTTCGAAGACCAGCATACGGGGCTTTCCTGAGGCACCAGACAGAAGACCTCTCATCTCCACATGGGAAGCTTCCTTGTTGGAGTTGTGTCAAGCCCTTCGGGTTGGAGAATCCTGCAGAGCTCCTTAGCTACTGCCATATTCCAAGGTCTCCATGGCCACCAACCCACATTATGACTCATCCTCAGGAGAGTCCATTTAAACTCAGCCTTCTGGGTAGCTCACCCAAGAGCCCGCATATTGAGCGTGCCTTGTCTCGACCAGGCAATGGGAAGGTGAGTTGGCGTTTCTCGGCATCCATGCTTAGGCCCCTGCTCACGAGTCTTTCTGTATGGGGCATCAAGGGACCATCCAATAGTACTCGACTGTCCTGAAGAAGGAAACTTTGAAGTTTGGAGCAGCTCACAACTCCCAGCGTAGGGAAACCTCCCTGGCCTCATGACGCCCCCACCCCCTTTATGTAAGGGCCGTCATGGACACAAACTGCAGCTTGAGGCAACATCTGATACTCGCCCTGACCTCACCTGCAGGAGATCTCGATTCAGCCTCTGCAGAGTGGGCCTGCCATGCTCTTGGCCCCAAAACTCGTGCTAGCTTGTGTTTTCAGACTTCCTTCCTCACAATCCTGGCCACACCCCTCCAGTTTGGCAATTTTGGAGACACAATGCAGCACTCTGCCTGCCCTCCAGAAGAAAAATGTTGCCCTATAGGGCTAACCAGAAACGCCAAATTAGTAACAACTTGCATGCCACTCGACCATACCCCAATTATACAGTCTAGCCTGTGCACTAAAGCCCTGTCTGACACAGCCTGAGGGCAGACCTCCAGTCCAACACCCAGACAGCTGGCCATACACAGAGCATATCACACCCACAATGGCTTTAGGCCATCATCTCTACCCAACCTCAGTTTTCACCTTCAGAACCTAGAACTTATCTCCACTCACTGTTCAGTAGTGAACGTGATGGAAGAATCAGAACTTCTCCTTCGCCTTGGCAAGAAACCTAGTGGTTGGCATGTTTTCCAACGTTCAGTGTAGTTGAAACCAGTGTGGCCCATGAGGCCCCGCCCATGTTTATGGGCCACATTGGTCACAAACACACATTGTGTCCCTCAGCCTGATCCCAGGCCTCAGGTAAGGCCTTTCAGTGGCTGGATGAAGAGACAGCATATTGGGCTTGCCATGCCCCTATGCCCCAAATTTTACCCATAGTTCGGGTTCTCCCTTCACTTTTCCCCAGGGCTCTTCTTTGGAATTCCTCTTTTGGCGGGACACCTGAGGTAACAAACCTGAAAGGAGTCCTCCCATTCCACAGATTGATGAAAAACAATTGGGATCGGGCCAAATCCACAGAGTGGAAAATTCGTCCATGGCCCATGAGGCCTCCCCGACATTCCACGGCCATCTCTGATACAAAATCCAGAGACAAAAGCCTGAGCAAGCGCCTCAGACTCGTTCTCTCTTCATATCTGGAAGAGTTCTTCTCATGGTTTATAGATCGGGCCTGCCATACCTACGTCCCCAAACCTAAGCTGAGTTTGTGTTTTCAGACTTCTGTCCTCAAAGTCCTGGGCCACACACCCTCCAGGCTGGGGCCCCTGGAGTCACACATTAGGACTGTGCCAACCCAATCCAT
Source organism: Mustela nivalis (assembly GCF_964662115.1). Lineage (NCBI taxonomy): Eukaryota > Metazoa > Chordata > Mammalia > Carnivora > Mustelidae > Mustela > Mustela nivalis. Next base: position 2,272 of record NW_028133925.1, on the reverse strand, counting down.
TGGAATTCTGCCGATGCCATTGTCCAAAACAGTAAAATTTGGAGAACCCTACAAATCCCTGAGGCCATCCAATAGTGCAGGTCGCCCGGGACAAACAAGGGCGGTCTGATACCTGCTGAGCATCTACCTCCACTCATACCATAAATGGATGTCCCCGGAGAAGAAGATTGAACCAGACAGGACCCTAGGCCATAATCGGATACATTGCTTTGGATTACAGGCATGTCTCCTCAAAAGCCTGGATTCCAATACCAGCATAGAAGTTTTCCTGAGGCAGCCATCAAAACAAATCTCGTCTCCACAAGGAACCTTGTGCATCGAGCTATGTCAAAAGCTTAGGAGAATACTTCAGGGTCCCGGTGCCACCGCCCCTTTTTAAGGCCCTCATGGACACAAACACACATTAGGACCCATCCTCAGGAAATTCCATATCAAGTCAGCCACCCCGGTTGCTCCCGCAGAGCCATCAGATCTAAACTGTCTTGTTGCTGGGAGACATTTGGAATGCGAGGCCGGCTTCCCAGGCATCCATCCTCGAACAGTGCCCTGATGTCCTGAAGCTGCCCAACAGGTCTCAATTGTCCCGCAGAAGGAATCCTTGATGGGGGCATCCCACAACTCCCAACGTGGGAAAAACTCCATGGCCTTGAGATTCCGCTCCCTTCATGAAGGGTCCGTCATGCACAGAAACTCCAACCTGAGCCAACGTCTGATCCTCGCCCTGATTTCAGATGCATGAGATATTGGTTCAGATCTGCAAGGGGTATCTGCCGTGCCCTCGCCCTGAAACCCAAGTCTAGCTTGTCTTCTCAGACTTCCGTCCTCACACTCCTGGCCCCGAAGCCTTCAAGTTTGGCAATTCCGGACCCACAATGCAGCACTCTGCCTGCCCTCTAGAAAAAAAATTTGGCCTAATGAGCTGCCCAGACAACTTATATGAGGATAAATCTACATGGCACTCGACTGTACCCAAATTATATAGTCTAACCTGGGCACTAATGCACTGTCTGACACAACCTGAGCCCGGACCTCCCGACCAACACCCAGACAGCTGACCGCACACTGAGCACATCAGACCCGCCATGGCCTTAGGTTGTCATCTCTTCCCTACCTCAGTTTTTAGGCTTCAGAACCTAGACCTTATCTCCAATCACTGCCCAGGGGTGCCTGTGATGCAGAAATCAGAACTCTTCCTTACCCATGGCAAGAAACCTTGTGGTTGGCATGTTGTCCAACGTTCAGTGTAGGAGAAACCAGGATTCACCATGAGGCCCTGCCCATTCTTGTTTGCGAAGTGGGCATAGACACGCATTGTGACCCTCAGCGTGAGTCCTGTCTTCTAGTAAGTCCTCTCAGTGGCTCGACTATTAGATGTCATAATGGGCTTGACATGTCCCTAGGCCACGATTTTTAACCAGATTTCTGGTTGTCCGTTCGGCCCTCCCCAGGGCTCTACTCTGGAATCCCTCATTTGGTGGGACACCTGAGGTTAAAAAACAAAACATGGCAAATCAACAACAACAACAAAACGGACTTCTTCCATCCCACAGAATGACCCCAAACTCTTTGGACGGGGCCAAACCCCCAGAGTGTAAGACTCGTCCATTTCCCATGAAGTCACCAGGGAATTTCACGACCATGAGTGACACGATATCCAGAGACAAAAACTTGAGCACGAGCCTCACACTCGCCCCTTATTCATATCCCGAAGAGTTCTCCTCATGGTCTGTAGATCAATCCTGCCATATCTATGACCTGAAACATAAGCCGCGTTTGTGTTTTCAGACGACTGTCCAAACAGCTCTGCCTACACACCCTATAGGCTCAGGGCCCTGGAGCCAAACCGGAGGAGTGTACTTGCCCTCTCCAAGGGAATTGTATGTGCCCATTCCAATGGCCACAACCCTACTAATAGGATAAACCTGCAAACTCCCTGAGGCCATCCCAATAGTGGTGGCTTCCCAGGACAAACTCGGGCAATCTGAGCCCATCTGAGCACCGACATGCACTCAGACGCATAGACTGATGTTCCCAGAGGTAAAAAGGTATGAACAGGCCCCTAGGCACTATTCGGATTCATTGTTGTGGTATCCAGTCATCTCTCCTCAGAGGCTTGGATTTCAATACCAGCATATGGCTGTTTCCTGACTCATCCGGCATAAAAAATCTCATCTATATATGGGAAACTTGCACGTTGGAGCTGTGTCAAAGCCTCTGTTTGAAAAAACCCTTCAGGACCCCAGTGCCACCGCTTCATTCCAAGGTCTCCATA
>NW_028133926.1:0-49000 GCF_964662115.1 Mustela nivalis | reverse complement strand
CTGCACGACAGTCGAGTGCTATTGGATGGTTCCAGGAGGCCCCATACGGAAAGACTAGAGAGCATGTGTCTAAGCATGGATGCCTGGGAACGCCAACTCATATTCCCACTCTTTAGTCAGGACAAGGCAGGCTCAATCTGCGGGCTCCTTGGTGAGCTACCCAGGGGGGAGAGCTGAAATGGACTCTCCTGAAGATGAGTCCTTCTGTGGTTTGGTGGACTGGGAGACCTTGGAATGTGGAGGTTTCTCAGGGACTCTGCACGATTCTCCAACGTGAGGTGTTTGACACGGCTCCAACAAGGAAGCTTCCCATGTGGAGACGAGAGGAGTTCTGTACAGTGCCTCAGGAAAGCCCCATATCCTGTTCTTCGAACCAAAGCCTCTGAGGAGTGACACCTGGAAACCAAAGCAAGAGTTGAGATTAGGGCCTAAGGGCCTGTCTGGCTCAACCTTCTATCTCTGTTGACATCTGTGTGCATGCCTTCATGGAGGTAGCAGCTCAGCTTGTGTCCGAAGGCCCCTGTGTGTACAGGGAGGCTCCCGGTAGTGGGATGTCCTCGGGGGCCTTGAGGTTTCTCATATTCTGGAGGTGTGTAGCCAAAGGAATGGACAGAGTTTCCCAGGAGAGTGCAGGCACGGTCCTGTGGTATGGCTCCAGAGGACTCAGCCAGATGCTGTGTTTGCCAGGGCTGTGGGGACAGATGTCGGAAAAAGCAAACTTGGCTCAGGTAGTGGCCAAGGTAATGGCATGCCTGATATCCAGTCTGTGAGGGGAGATCCTCTGGATATCAAAGGCGGGCAAGTGGGAGGCAGTCGCTCAGGCTTTTGTCTCTGGGTTTTGCGTTCACAGTGGCCGTTCAGGTTAGGGGTTGCTTCAGGGGCCGAGGAAGAGCCTTCCTCTCGGGGGATTGTCCAAGCTCCGAAGTGTTTGGGTTCATTCTGTGGGAAGGGAAGAGTATTGTTTTCTGCCACAGAAGACCCCCCAAAAGAGGGCCTCTAGAGCACAGCAGTGGGTTCTCTCAACTGGAATATGAACCATCTAGTTAGTCCTGGGTTCCTATGGGAATGGCAAGCCACATATGCGGGCACTTGGTCCAGTCACTGAGAGGCGTTACTTGAATAAGGTACTCACGCTGAGGGTCACCATGTGTGTTTGTGCCCAAGGCGGCCCTCACGCATGGGCGTGGCCTCATGGGCCATGCCGTTTTCTCCTACACTGAAGGTTTGACTCACTGCCAGCAGCAAGGTTTCTTGCCATGGGGAAGGAGGGTTTCTGACTTGTGTATCATGTTTCCCCCTGTGCAGGGATTGGAGATAAGGTCTAGGTTCCGATGACTGAAAACCCAGGTTGGGAATGGATGGTGGCCTAAGGCAGTGGCGGGTCCAATGTGCTGGGTGTGCAGCCAGCTGTGTCAGTGACTGTTGGAAGGTCTGGGCTCAGGCTATTTGCGACAGAGCATCAGTGTTTAAGGTAGCCTATGCAATTGGGGTGTTGCCGAGGGCCAAGCAGTTTGATCCTCATTTGGGGTTTCTGGGCAGCACCATAGACAATGTTTTTCTCCTGGGAGGCAGGCAGAGTGCTTCATTGTGTCCCCAGAATTCCCAGAAGGGAGGGTTTGTGGGCCAGGAGTGTGAGGACGGAAGTCTGAGAACACAAGCTAAAGTGAGGATTGGAGCCAAGGGCAGAGCAGGCCGACTCTGCAGAGTCTGAATCAAAATCTCCTGCATCTGAAGTCAGGCTGAGTATCAGACGTTGGCTGAGGCTGGAGTATGTGTCCATGATGGCACCTTCATGATTCGGGGGCCTCATGAGGCCAAGGAAGTTTTCCCACGCTGAGTTTGGAGGTTGCCCCAAACCACAAGGTTTCCTTCTGCGGGACATTCGAGTCCTGTTGCATGGCTCCAGGACATACCATACGGAAGGACTGGAGAGCAGGGTTCGAAGGATGGATCCCTGTCCAGCATACCTCGCATTCCCATTGGCCATTTGCCACAAGATATGTTTGATCTGCTGCCTCTGGGGCACGCTACCCAGGGGGCAGAGATGGAGTGGCCTCTCCTGAGGATGTGTCATAATGTGCGTTTGGGTCCATGGAGACTTTGGAATGTGCTGGATGTTCTGTGGCCCTGCGGAACTCTCCTACCTGAAGGGTTTGATACATCCCCAGTAAGCTCCCCATGTGAAGACGAGAGTGGTTTGGTTTGGTGCCTCAGAAAAGCCCCGTGTGCTGGTCTACGAAAACAGTCCTCTGAGGACGGACACATGGAAACCAAAGCTAAGGTTCAGATTAGGGCCTGGGGGCCTGTCCATTTCAACCTTCTGTCTCTGGGGACACTGTCTGAGAGTCTAAGTGGAGATAGTTGCTCCGCTGCTGTCAGAGAGCCCCTCTTAGTCCAGGGTGGCCTACACTATTGATGGCCTCAGGGGCCTTGGAGATTTTCGCTAACCTGTAGGTGTGGTCAATGGATTGGGCATATTTTCTTTGGAGAGGGCAGGCACAATCTTTCGCTGTGGCTCCAGATGCCCTAGCCTGGAGGTTGTGTGGGTCCAGGCTGTGGGCACAGAATTCTGAAAACACAAACTCAGCTTATGAGTGGCGCCTATGGTATGGCAGACCGATGTACAGTCTGAGAGAAAGCTCCTGGGCCTCTGAAACAAGGGCGAGTGGGAGGCGTTCCTTCAGGCTTTTGTCTCGGGATGTTTTGTCCGGGATAGCCGTGGATTGGAGGGGTGGCCTCAGGACTGTGGACGAGTATCCCTCTCTGGTCATTTGTCCCAGCTTCCAAGAGTTTGGGGTCTTTTGGTGGGAAGGGTGGAGTCGTGTTGTCTGGCTCATGTGTCTCTCCAAGAAAGGTATTCCAGAGCAGAACCCCAGGTACGGGCGTGGTGACTGGAAAACACAAACACTGGTGAGGATTGGGTGCATAGGGTCTTGGCAAGCCCAATATGCGGGCTCTTGGTCCAGGCCCTGACAGGCCTTTCTTTGACATGGGGCTCATGCTGAGGGTCACTGTGTGAATTTGGTCCAAGGCAGCACTCAAGTTTGGTCGTGGCATCAGGGGCCATGAATGTTTCTCCCACCCTGAAGGTGTGACTCCATGCCAAGAGCAAGCTTTACAGCCATGGGGAAGGAGGAGTTCTGTGTTGTGCTTGCGATACCCAGCTGTGTGGAGAATTGATATAATGTCTAGGTTCAGATATCTGAAAACCAAGGTTAGGAAGTGGTGATGGCATAAGACCATGGCGTTTCTGAAGTGCTGGGTGTGTGGCCAGCTTTCTCCTTGTCTGTCTGGACGTCTGGCTTCAGGCTGTGTCAGACAGAGCATGAGTGCCCAGAGAAGCCTATCCAGTTCGTGTACCACAGAGGCCCGAGCAAGTTGATCCTCATCTGGGTTTTCTGGAGAGAGCCCACAGGGAAACGTTTTTCTTCCGTTGGGCAGACCCTGGGCTGGGTTGTGGTTCTGGAGTTCCTAGTCCGGAGGGCTTGTTTGCCAGGAGTGTGAGGAAGGTAGTCTGAAAACACAAGCTAGCATGAGGTTTGGGACCGAGGGCACGGCAGGCCCCTCTGCAGAGGCTGAATCGAGATCTCCTGCACTTAGGTCATGTCAACTATGAGACGTGCCTCAGGCTAGAGTTTTTGTCCAGCATGAATTCTTCCTGAATGGTGTGGGGGTTTCATGAGGCCAGGGAGGTTTGCCTACTATGGGATTTGTGAACTACTCCAAACCTCAAGGTTTCCTTCTGCACGACAGTCGAGTGCTATTGGATGGTTCCAGGAGGCCCAATACGGAAAGACTCGAGGGCATGTGTCTAAGCATGGATGACTGGGAACTCAACCTCATATTCCCACTCTTTAGTCAGGACAAAGCAGGCTCAATCTGCGGGCGCCTTGGTGAGATACCCAGAGGGGAGAGTTGAAATGGACTCTCCTGAAGATGAGTCCTACTGTGGCTTGGAGGCCTGGGAGACCTTGGCATGTGGAGGTGGCTCAGGGACTCTGCAGGATTCTCCACCCTGAGGTGTTTGACACGGCTCCAACAAGGAAGCTTCCCATGTGGAGTCGAGAGGAGTTCTGTTCAGTGCCTCAGGATAGCCGCATATCCTGTTCTTCGAACCAAAGCCTCTGAGGAGTGACACCTGGAATCCAAAGCAAGAGTTGAGATTAGGGCCTAAGGGCCTTTCCGGCTCAACCTTCTATCTCTGTTGACATCTGTGTGCATGCCTTCGTGAAGGTAGCTGCTCAGCTGTGTCCGAAGGCCCCTGTGTGTACAGGGAGGCTCCCGGTAGTGGGATGTCCTCGGGGGCCTTGAGGTTTCTCATATTCTGGAGGTGTGTGGCCAAAGGAATGGACAGAGTTTCCCAGGAGAGAGCAGGCACGGTCCTGTGGTATGGCTCCAGAGGACTCAGCCTAGAGGCTGTGTTTGCCAGGGCTGTGGGGACAGATGTCTGAAAAAGCAAACTTGGCTCAGGTAGGGGCCAAGGTAATGGCAGGCCTGATCTCCAGTCCGAGAGGGGAGATCCTCTGGATATCAAAGGAGGGCAGGTGGGAGGCAGTCGCTCAGGCTTTTGTCTCTGGGTTTTGCGTTCACAGTGGTTATTCAGGGTAGGGGTTGCTTCAGGGGCCGAGGAAGAGCCTTCCTCTCAGGGTGTTTGTCCAAGCTCCCAAGTGTTTTGGTTCATTCTGTGGGAAGGGAGGAGTACTGTTTTCTGCCACAGGGGACCCTCTAGCAGAGGGACTCTAGAGCACAGCAGTGGGTTCCCTCAACTGGAATACACACCATCTAGTTAGTCCTGGGTGCCTATGGGCATGGTAAACCACATATGCGGGCTCTTGGTCCTGTCACTGAGAGGCGTTACTTGAATAAGGTACTCACGCTGAGGGTCACAATGTGTTTATGTGCCCAAAGCGGCCTTCTCACATGGGCTTGGCCTCATGGGCCATGCCGTTTTCTCCTACACTGAAGGTTTTACTCACTGCCAGCAGCTAGGTTTCTTGCATGGGGAAGGAGGTGTTCTGACTTGTGCATCATGTTTCCCCTGTGCAGGGATTGGAGATAAGGTCTAGGTTCCGATGACTGAAAAAACAGGTTGGGAATGGATGGTGGCCTAAGGCAGTGGCCGGTCCAATGTGCTGGGTGTGCAGCCAGCTATGTCGGTGTCTGTCAGAAGGTCTGGGCTCAGGCTATTTGTGACAGAGCATCAGTGTTTAAGGTAGCCTATGCAATTGGGGTGTTGCCGAGGGCCAAGCAGTTTGATCCTAACTGGGGGTTTCTGGGCAGCACCATAGACAGAGTTTTTGTCCTGGGAGGCAGGCAGAGTGCTTCATTCTGGCCCCAGAATTCCCAGTAGGGAGGGTTTGTGGGCCAGGAGTGTGAGGACGGAAGACTGAAAACACAAGCTAGGGTGAGGATTGGAGCAAAGGGCAGAGCATGCCCACTCTGCAGAGGCTGAATCAAAATCTCCTGCATCTGAAGTCAGGCTGAGGATCAGACGTTGGCTGAGGCTGGAGTTTGTGTCCATGATGGCACCTTCATTAAGCGGGGGCCTCATGGGCCAAGGAAGTTTTCCCATGCTGCATTTGCAGGTTGCCCCAAACCACAAGTTTTCCTTCTGCGGGACATTCGAGTCCTGTTGCATGGCTCCAGGACATACCTTACGGAAGGACTGGAGAGCAGGGTTCGAAGGATGGATACCTGTCCAGCATGCCTCGCATTCCCATTGGCCATTTGCCACAAGATATGTTTGACTTGCTGCCTCTGGGGCACGCTACCCAGGGGGCTGAGTTGAAATGGCCTCTCCTGAGGATGCGAAATAATGTGTGTTTGGGACCATGGAGACCTTGGTATGTGCTGGTTGTTCAGTGGCCCAGCGGAACTGTCCTACCTGAAGTGTTTGATACATCCCCAGTAAGAAAGCTCCCCATGTGGAGACGAGAGAGGTTTGGTTTGGTGCCTCAGAAAAGCCCCGTGTGCTGGTCTACGAAAACAGTCCTCTGAGGACGGACACATGGAAACCAAAGCTAAGGTTCAGATTAGGGACTGGGGGCCTGTCCATTTCAACCTTCTGTCTCTGGGGACACTGTCTGAGAGTCTAAGTGGAGATAGTTGCTCCGCTGGTGTCAGAGAACCCCTCTTAGTCCAGGGTGGCCTACACTATTGATGGCTTCAGGGGCCTTGGAGCTTTTCCCTAACCTGTAGGGTTGTGGTCAATGGATTGGGCACATTTCCTTGGAGAGGGCAGGCACAGTCTTTCGCTTTGGCTCTAGAGGCCCTAGCCTGGAGGTTGTGTGGGTCTAGGCTGTGGGCACAGAAGTCTGAAAACACAAACTCAGCTTATGAGTGGCGCCTGGGGTATGGCAGGCCGGATGTACAGCCCGAGAGGGAGCTCCTGGGCTTCTGAAACAGGGCGAGTGGGAGGCGTTCCTTCAGGCTTTTGTCTCTGGATGTTGTGTCCGGGATAGCCGTGGATTGGAGGAGTGGCCTCAGGGACTGTGGACGAGTGTCCCTCTCTGGGGATTTGTCCCAGCTCCCAAGAGTTTGGGTTCTTTTTGTGGGAAGGGTGGAGTCGTGTTGTCTGGCTCATGTGTCTCTTCAAGAAATGTGTTCCAGAACAGAGCCCCAGGTACGGGCGGGGCGACTGGAAAACTCAAACACTGGTGAGGATTGGGTGCATAGGGGCTTGGCAAGCCCCATATTTGGGCTCTTGGTCCAGGCCCTGACAGGCCTTTCTTTGATATGGGGCTCATGCTGAGGGTCACAGTGTGAATTTGTTCCCAAGCAGCACTCAAGTTTGGGCGTGGCATCAGGGGCCATGAAGGTTTCTCCCACCCTGAAGGTGTGACTCCATGCCAAGAGCAAGCTTTACAGCCACGGGGAAGGAGGAGTTCTGTGTTGTGCTTGCGATACCCAGCTGTGTGGAGGATTGATATAATGTCTAGGTTCAGATATCTGAAAACCAAGGTTAGGAAGTGGTGATGGCATAAGACCATGGCGTGTCCGAAGTGCTGGGTGTGCGGCCAGCTGTCTCCTTTTCTGTTGGACGTCTGGTTTCAGGCTGTGTCAGAGGGAGCATGAGTGCCCAGAGCAGCCTATCCATTTCGGGTACCGTCGAGGCCCGAACAGGTTGATCCTCATCTGGGTTTTCTGGAGAGCCCCACAGGGAAACGTTTTTCTTCCTTTGGGCAGACCCTGGGCTGGGTTGTGGTTCAGGAGTTCCTAGTCCGGAGGGCTTGTTTGCCAGGAGTGTGAGGAAGGAAGTCTGAAAAAAAAGCTAGCGTGATGTTTGGGACCGAGGGCACGGCAGGCCCACTCTGCAGAGGCTGAATCGAGATCTCCTGCACTGAGGTCATGTCAACTATGAGACGTGCCTCAGGCTAGAGTTTTTGTCCAGCATGGCCTCTTCCTGAAGGGTGTGGGGGCTTCATGAGGCCAGGGAGGTTTGCCTACGATGGGATTTGTTAACTACTCCAAACCTCAAGGTTTCCTTCTGCACGACAGTCGAGTGCTATTGGATGGTTCCAGGAGGCCCCATACGGAAAGACTAGAGAGCATGTGTCTAAGCATGGATGCCTGGGAACGCCAACTCATATTCCCACTCTTTAGTCAGGACAAGGCAGGCTCAATCTGCGGGCTCCTTGGTGAGCTACCCAGGGGGGAGAGCTGAAATGGACTCTCCTGAAGATGAGTCCTTCTGTGGTTTGGTGGACTGGGAGACCTTGGAATGTGGAGGTTTCTCAGGGACTCTGCACGATTCTCCAACGTGAGGTGTTTGACACGGCTCCAACAAGGAAGCTTCCCATGTGGAGACGAGAGGAGTTCTGTACAGTGCCTCAGGAAAGCCCCATATCCTGTTCTTCGAACCAAAGCCTCTGAGGAGTGACACCTGGAAACCAAAGCAAGAGTTGAGATTAGGGCCTAAGGGCCTGTCTGGCTCAACCTTCTATCTCTGTTGACATCTGTGTGCATGCCTTCATGGAGGTAGCAGCTCAGCTTGTGTCCGAAGGCCCCTGTGTGTACAGGGAGGCTCCCGGTAGTGGGATGTCCTCGGGGGCCTTGAGGTTTCTCATATTCTGGAGGTGTGTAGCCAAAGGAATGGACAGAGTTTCCCAGGAGAGTGCAGGCACGGTCCTGTGGTATGGCTCCAGAGGACTCAGCCAGATGCTGTGTTTGCCAGGGCTGTGGGGACAGATGTCGGAAAAAGCAAACTTGGCTCAGGTAGTGGCCAAGGTAATGGCATGCCTGATATCCAGTCTGTGAGGGGAGATCCTCTGGATATCAAAGGCGGGCAAGTGGGAGGCAGTCGCTCAGGCTTTTGTCTCTGGGTTTTGCGTTCACAGTGGCCGTTCAGGTTAGGGGTTGCTTCAGGGGCCGAGGAAGAGCCTTCCTCTCGGGGGATTGTCCAAGCTCCGAAGTGTTTGGGTTCATTCTGTGGGAAGGGAAGAGTATTGTTTTCTGCCACAGAAGACCCCCCAAAAGAGGGCCTCTAGAGCACAGCAGTGGGTTCTCTCAACTGGAATATGAACCATCTAGTTAGTCCTGGGTTCCTATGGGAATGGCAAGCCACATATGCGGGCACTTGGTCCAGTCACTGAGAGGCGTTACTTGAATAAGGTACTCACGCTGAGGGTCACCATGTGTGTTTGTGCCCAAGGCGGCCCTCACGCATGGGCGTGGCCTCATGGGCCATGCCGTTTTCTCCTACACTGAAGGTTTGACTCACTGCCAGCAGCAAGGTTTCTTGCCATGGGGAAGGAGGGTTTCTGACTTGTGTATCATGTTTCCCCCTGTGCAGGGATTGGAGATAAGGTCTAGGTTCCGATGACTGAAAACCCAGGTTGGGAATGGATGGTGGCCTAAGGCAGTGGCGGGTCCAATGTGCTGGGTGTGCAGCCAGCTGTGTCAGTGACTGTTGGAAGGTCTGGGCTCAGGCTATTTGCGACAGAGCATCAGTGTTTAAGGTAGCCTATGCAATTGGGGTGTTGCCGAGGGCCAAGCAGTTTGATCCTCATTTGGGGTTTCTGGGCAGCACCATAGACAATGTTTTTCTCCTGGGAGGCAGGCAGAGTGCTTCATTGTGTCCCCAGAATTCCCAGAAGGGAGGGTTTGTGGGCCAGGAGTGTGAGGACGGAAGTCTGAGAACACAAGCTAAAGTGAGGATTGGAGCCAAGGGCAGAGCAGGCCGACTCTGCAGAGTCTGAATCAAAATCTCCTGCATCTGAAGTCAGGCTGAGTATCAGACGTTGGCTGAGGCTGGAGTATGTGTCCATGATGGCACCTTCATGATTCGGGGGCCTCATGAGGCCAAGGAAGTTTTCCCACGCTGAGTTTGGAGGTTGCCCCAAACCACAAGGTTTCCTTCTGCGGGACATTCGAGTCCTGTTGCATGGCTCCAGGACATACCATACGGAAGGACTGGAGAGCAGGGTTCGAAGGATGGATCCCTGTCCAGCATACCTCGCATTCCCATTGGCCATTTGCCACAAGATATGTTTGATCTGCTGCCTCTGGGGCACGCTACCCAGGGGGCAGAGATGGAGTGGCCTCTCCTGAGGATGTGTCATAATGTGCGTTTGGGTCCATGGAGACTTTGGAATGTGCTGGATGTTCTGTGGCCCTGCGGAACTCTCCTACCTGAAGGGTTTGATACATCCCCAGTAAGCTCCCCATGTGAAGACGAGAGTGGTTTGGTTTGGTGCCTCAGAAAAGCCCCGTGTGCTGGTCTACGAAAACAGTCCTCTGAGGACGGACACATGGAAACCAAAGCTAAGGTTCAGATTAGGGCCTGGGGGCCTGTCCATTTCAACCTTCTGTCTCTGGGGACACTGTCTGAGAGTCTAAGTGGAGATAGTTGCTCCGCTGCTGTCAGAGAGCCCCTCTTAGTCCAGGGTGGCCTACACTATTGATGGCCTCAGGGGCCTTGGAGATTTTCGCTAACCTGTAGGTGTGGTCAATGGATTGGGCATATTTTCTTTGGAGAGGGCAGGCACAATCTTTCGCTGTGGCTCCAGATGCCCTAGCCTGGAGGTTGTGTGGGTCCAGGCTGTGGGCACAGAATTCTGAAAACACAAACTCAGCTTATGAGTGGCGCCTATGGTATGGCAGACCGATGTACAGTCTGAGAGAAAGCTCCTGGGCCTCTGAAACAAGGGCGAGTGGGAGGCGTTCCTTCAGGCTTTTGTCTCGGGATGTTTTGTCCGGGATAGCCGTGGATTGGAGGGGTGGCCTCAGGACTGTGGACGAGTATCCCTCTCTGGTCATTTGTCCCAGCTTCCAAGAGTTTGGGGTCTTTTGGTGGGAAGGGTGGAGTCGTGTTGTCTGGCTCATGTGTCTCTCCAAGAAAGGTATTCCAGAGCAGAACCCCAGGTACGGGCGTGGTGACTGGAAAACACAAACACTGGTGAGGATTGGGTGCATAGGGTCTTGGCAAGCCCAATATGCGGGCTCTTGGTCCAGGCCCTGACAGGCCTTTCTTTGACATGGGGCTCATGCTGAGGGTCACTGTGTGAATTTGGTCCAAGGCAGCACTCAAGTTTGGTCGTGGCATCAGGGGCCATGAATGTTTCTCCCACCCTGAAGGTGTGACTCCATGCCAAGAGCAAGCTTTACAGCCATGGGGAAGGAGGAGTTCTGTGTTGTGCTTGCGATACCCAGCTGTGTGGAGAATTGATATAATGTCTAGGTTCAGATATCTGAAAACCAAGGTTAGGAAGTGGTGATGGCATAAGACCATGGCGTTTCTGAAGTGCTGGGTGTGTGGCCAGCTTTCTCCTTGTCTGTCTGGACGTCTGGCTTCAGGCTGTGTCAGACAGAGCATGAGTGCCCAGAGAAGCCTATCCAGTTCGTGTACCACAGAGGCCCGAGCAAGTTGATCCTCATCTGGGTTTTCTGGAGAGAGCCCACAGGGAAACGTTTTTCTTCCGTTGGGCAGACCCTGGGCTGGGTTGTGGTTCTGGAGTTCCTAGTCCGGAGGGCTTGTTTGCCAGGAGTGTGAGGAAGGTAGTCTGAAAACACAAGCTAGCATGAGGTTTGGGACCGAGGGCACGGCAGGCCCCTCTGCAGAGGCTGAATCGAGATCTCCTGCACTTAGGTCATGTCAACTATGAGACGTGCCTCAGGCTAGAGTTTTTGTCCAGCATGAATTCTTCCTGAATGGTGTGGGGGTTTCATGAGGCCAGGGAGGTTTGCCTACTATGGGATTTGTGAACTACTCCAAACCTCAAGGTTTCCTTCTGCACGACAGTCGAGTGCTATTGGATGGTTCCAGGAGGCCCAATACGGAAAGACTCGAGGGCATGTGTCTAAGCATGGATGACTGGGAACTCAACCTCATATTCCCACTCTTTAGTCAGGACAAAGCAGGCTCAATCTGCGGGCGCCTTGGTGAGATACCCAGAGGGGAGAGTTGAAATGGACTCTCCTGAAGATGAGTCCTACTGTGGCTTGGAGGCCTGGGAGACCTTGGCATGTGGAGGTGGCTCAGGGACTCTGCAGGATTCTCCACCCTGAGGTGTTTGACACGGCTCCAACAAGGAAGCTTCCCATGTGGAGTCGAGAGGAGTTCTGTTCAGTGCCTCAGGATAGCCGCATATCCTGTTCTTCGAACCAAAGCCTCTGAGGAGTGACACCTGGAATCCAAAGCAAGAGTTGAGATTAGGGCCTAAGGGCCTTTCCGGCTCAACCTTCTATCTCTGTTGACATCTGTGTGCATGCCTTCGTGAAGGTAGCTGCTCAGCTGTGTCCGAAGGCCCCTGTGTGTACAGGGAGGCTCCCGGTAGTGGGATGTCCTCGGGGGCCTTGAGGTTTCTCATATTCTGGAGGTGTGTGGCCAAAGGAATGGACAGAGTTTCCCAGGAGAGAGCAGGCACGGTCCTGTGGTATGGCTCCAGAGGACTCAGCCTAGAGGCTGTGTTTGCCAGGGCTGTGGGGACAGATGTCTGAAAAAGCAAACTTGGCTCAGGTAGGGGCCAAGGTAATGGCAGGCCTGATCTCCAGTCCGAGAGGGGAGATCCTCTGGATATCAAAGGAGGGCAGGTGGGAGGCAGTCGCTCAGGCTTTTGTCTCTGGGTTTTGCGTTCACAGTGGTTATTCAGGGTAGGGGTTGCTTCAGGGGCCGAGGAAGAGCCTTCCTCTCAGGGTGTTTGTCCAAGCTCCCAAGTGTTTTGGTTCATTCTGTGGGAAGGGAGGAGTACTGTTTTCTGCCACAGGGGACCCTCTAGCAGAGGGACTCTAGAGCACAGCAGTGGGTTCCCTCAACTGGAATACACACCATCTAGTTAGTCCTGGGTGCCTATGGGCATGGTAAACTACATATGCGGGCTCTTGGTCCTGTCACTGAGAGGCGTTACTTGAATAAGGTACTCACGCTGAGGGTCACAATGTGTTTATGTGCCCAAAGCGGCCTTCTCACATGGGCTTGGCCTCATGGGCCATGCCGTTTTCTCCTACACTGAAGGTTTTACTCACTGCCAGCAGCTAGGTTTCTTGCATGGGGTAGGAGGTGTTCTGACTTGTGCATCATGTTTCCCCTGTGCAGGGATTGGAGATAAGGTCTAGGTTCCGATGACTGAAAAAACAGGTTGGGAATGGATGGTGGCCTAAGGCAGTGGCCGGTCCAATGTGCTGGGTGTGCAGCCAGCTATGTCGGTGTCTGTCAGAAGGTCTGGGCTCAGGCTATTTGTGACAGAGCATCAGTGTTTAAGGTAGCCTATGCAATTGGGGTGTTGCCGAGGGCCAAGCAGTTTGATCCTAACTGGGGGTTTCTGGGCAGCACCATAGACAAAGTTTTTGTCCTGGGAGGCAGGCAGAGTGCTTCATTCTGGCCCCAGAATTCCCAGTAGGGAGGGTTTGTGGGCCAGGAGTGTGAGGACGGAAGACTGAAAACACAAGCTAGGGTGAGGATTGGAGCAAAGGGCAGAGCATGCCCACTCTGCAGAGGCTGAATCAAAATCTCCTGCATCTGAAGTCAGGCTGAGGATCAGACGTTGGCTGAGGCTGGAGTTTGTGTCCATGATGGCACCTTCATTAAGCGGGGGCCTCATGGGCCAAGGAAGTTTTCCCATGCTGCATTTGCAGGTTGCCCCAAACCACAAGTTTTCCTTCTGCGGGACATTCGAGTCCTGTTGCATGGCTCCAGGACATACCTTACGGAAGGACTGGAGAGCAGGGTTCGAAGGATGGATACCTGTCCAGCATGCCTCGCATTCCCATTGGCCATTTGCCACAAGATATGTTTGACTTGCTGCCTCTGGGGCACGCTACCCAGGGGGCTGAGTTGAAATGGCCTCTCCTGAGGATGCGACATAATGTGTGTTTGGGACCATGGAGACCTTGGTATGTGCTGGTTGTTCAGTGGCCCAGCGGAACTGTCCTACCTGAAGTGTTTGATACATCCCCAGTAAGAAAGCTCCCCATGTGGAGACGAGAGAGGTTTGGTTTGGTGCCTCAGAAAAGCCCCGTGTGCTGGTCTACGAAAAAAGTCCTCTGAGGACGGACACATGGAAACCAAAGCTAAGGTTCAGATTAGGGACTGGGGGCCTGTCCATTTCAACCTTCTGTCTCTGGGGACACTGTCTGAGAGTCTAAGTGGAGATAGTTGCTCCGCTGGTGTCAGAGAGCCCCTCTTAGTCCAGGGTGGCCTACACTATTGATGGCTTCAGGGGCCTTGGAGCTTTTCCCTAACCTGTAGGGTTGTGGTCAATGGATTGGGCACATTTCCTTGGAGAGGGCAGGCACAGTCTTTCGCTTTGGCTCTAGAGGCCCTAGCCTGGAGGTTGTGTGGGTCTAGGCTGTGGGCACAGAAGTCTGAAAACACAAACTCAGCTTATGAGTGGCGCCTGGGGTATGGCAGGCCGGATGTACAGCCCGAGAGGGAGCTCCTGGGCTTCTGAAACAGGGCGAGTGGGAGGCGTTCCTTCAGGCTTTTGTCTCTGGATGTTGTGTCCGGGATAGCCGTGGATTGGAGGAGTGGCCTCAGGGACTGTGGACGAGTGTCCCTCTCTGGGGATTTGTCCCAGCTCCCAAGAGTTTGGGTTCTTTTTGTGGGAAGGGTGGAGTCGTGTTGTCTGGCTCATGTGTCTCTCCAAGAAATGTGTTCCAGAACAGAGCCCCAGGTACGGGCGGGGCGACTGGAAAACTCAAACACTGGTGAGGATTGGGTGCATAGGGGCTTGGCAAGCCCCATATTTGGGCTCTTGGTCCAGGCCCTGACAGGCCTTTCTCTGATATGGGGCTCATGCTGAGGGTCACAGTGTGAATTTGTTCCCAAGCAGCACTCAAGTTTGGGCGTGGCATCAGGGGCCATGAAGGTTTCTCCCACCCTGAAGGTGTGACTCCATGCCAAGAGCAACCTTTACAGCAACGGGGAAGGTGAAGTTCTGTGTTGTGCTTGCGATACCCAGCTGTGTGGGGAATTGATATAATGTCTAGGTTCAGATATCTGAATACCAAGGTTAGGAAGACGTGACGGCATAAGACCATGGCGTGTCCGAAGTGCTGGGTGTGCGGCCAGCTGTCTCCTTTTCTGTTGGACGTCTGGTTTCAGGCTGTGTCAGACAGAGCATGAGTGCCCAGAGCAGCCTATCCATTTCGGGTACCGTCGAGGCCCGAGCAGGTTGATCCTTATCTGGGCTTTCTGGAGAGCCCCACAGGGAAACGTTTTTTTTCCGTTGGACAGACCCTGGGCTGGGTTGTGGTTCAGGAGTTCCTAGTCCGGAGGGCTTGTTTGCCAGGAGTGTGAGGAAGGAAGTCTGAAAAGAAAAGCTAGCGTGATGTTTGGGACCGAGGGCACGGCAGGCCTACTCTGCAGAGGCTGAATCGAGATCTCCTGCACTGAGGTCATGTCAACTATGAGACGTGCCTCAGGCTAGAGTTTTTGTCCAGCATGGCCTCTTCCTGAAGGGTGTGGGGGCTTCATGATGCCAGGGAGGTTTGCCTACGATGGGATTTGTGAACTACTCCAAAACTCAAGGTTTCCTTCTGCACGACAGTCGAGCCCTATTGGATGATTCCAGGAGGCCCCATACGGAAAGACTCGAGAGCAGGTGTCTAAGCATGGATGCCTGGGAACGCCACCTCATATTCCCACTCTTTAGTCAGGGCAAGGCAGGCTCAATCTTCAGGCTCCTCAGTGAGCTACCAAGAGGGGAGAGTTGAAATGGACTCTCCTGAAGATGAGTCCTACTGCGGCTTGGTGGCCTGGGAGTCTTGTAATGTGGAGGTGGCTTAGGGTCTCTGCAGGATTCTCCAAACTGAGGTGTTTGACACGGGTTTAACAAGGAAGCTTCCCATGTGGAGACGAGAGGAGTTTTGTTCAGTGCCTCAGGATAGCCGCATATCCTGTTCTTCGAACCAAAGCCTCTGAGGAGTGACACCTGGAAACCAAAGCAAGAGTTGAGATTAGGGCCAAAGGGCCTGTCCGGATCAACCTTCTATCTCTGTTGACATCTGTGTGCATGCCTTCGTGGAGGTAGCTGCTCAGCTTGTGTCCGAAGGCCCCTGTGTGTCCAGGGGGGCTCCCGGTAGTGGGTTGTCCTCGGAGGTCTTGAGGTTTCTCATATTCTGGAGGTGTGTGGCCAAAGCAATGGACACAGTTTCTCAGGAGAGAGCAGGCACGGTCCTGTGGTATGGCTCCAGAGGACTAAGCCTAGAAGCTGTGTATGCCAGGGCAGTGGGGAGAGATGTCTGAAAAAGCAAACTTGGCTCAGGTAGGGGCCAAGGTAATGGTAGGTCTGATCTCCAGTCCGTGAGGGGAGATCGTCTGGATATCAAAGGAGGGCAAGTGGGAGGCAGTCGCTCAGGCTTTTGTCTCTGGGTGTTGCATTCACAGAGGCCGTTCTGGGTAGGGGTTTCCTCAGGGGACGAGGAAGAGCCTTCCTCTCAGGGGGATGGTCCAAGCTCCCAAGTGTTCGGGTTCATTCTGTGGGAAAGGGAGAGTACTGTTTTCTGCCACAAGGGACCCCCCAGTAGAGGGAATCTAGAGCACAGCAGTGGGTTCCCTCAACTGGAATACACACCATCTATTTAGTCCTGGGTGCCTATGGGCATGGCAAGCCACATATGCGGGCTCTTGGTCCTGTCACTGAGAGGCGTTACTTGAATAAGGTACTCACGCTGAGGGTCACCATGTGTGTTTGTGCCCAAGGCGGCCCTCACACATGGGCGTGGCCTCATTGGTCCATGCCGTATTCTCCTACACTAAAGGTTTGACTCACTGCCAGCAGCAAGGTTTCTTACCATGGGGAAGGAGTGGTTCTGACCTGTGCATCAGGTTCCCCCCTGTGCAGGGATTGGAGATAAGGTCTAGGTTCCGATGACTGAAAACCCAGGTTGGGAATGGATGGTGGCCTAAGGCAGTGGCGGGTCCAATGTGCTGGGTGTACAGCCAGCTGTGTCGGTGTCTGTTGGAAGGTCTGGGCTCAGGCTATTTGCGACAGAGCATCACTGTTTAAGGTAGCCTATGCAATTGGGGTGTTGCCGAGGGCCAAGCAGTTTGATCCTCATTTGGGGTTTCTGGGCAGCAGCATAGACAATGTTTTTCTCCTGGGAGGCAGGCAGAGTGCTTCATTGTGGCCCCAGAATTCCCAGTAGGGAGGGTTTGTGGGCCAGGAGTGTGAGGACGGAAATCTGAGAACACAAGCTAGGGTGAGGATTGGAGCCAAGGGCAGAGCAGGTCGACTCCTCAGAGGCTGAATAAAAATCTCCTGCATCTGAAGTCAGGCTGAGGATCAGTCGTGGGCTGAGGCTGGAGTATGTGTCCGTGATGGAACCTTCATGAAGCGGGGGCCTCATGAGGCCAAGGAAGTTTTCCCACGCTGAGTTTGGAGGTAGCCCCGAATCACAAGGTTTCTTTCTGCGGGACATTCGAGTCCTGTTGCATGGCTCCAGGACATACCATACGGAAGGACTGGAGAGCACGGTTCGAAGGATGGATCCCTGTCCAGCATGCCTCGCATTCCCATTGGCCATTAGCCACAAGATATGTTTGATCTGCTGCCTCTGGGGCACGCTACCCAGGGGGCTGAGTGAAATGGCCTCTCCTGAGGATGCGTCATAAAGTGCGTTTGGGTCCATGGAAACCTTGGAATGTGCTGGTTGTTCAGTGGCCCTGCGGAACTCTCCTACCTGAAGGGTTTGATACATCCCCAGTAAGTAAGCTCTCCATGTGGAGACGAGAGAGGATTGGTTTGGTGCCTCAGAAAAGCCTCTTGTGCTGGTCTTCGAAAACATTCCTCCTAGGACGGACACATAGAAACCAAAGCAAAGGTCCTGATTAGAGCCTGGGGGCCTGTCCATTTCAACCTTCTGTCTCTGGGGACACTGTCTGAGAGTCTAAGTGGAGATAGTTGCTCCGCTGTTGTAAGAGAGCCCCTCTTAATCCAGGGTGGTTTACACTATTGATGGCCTCAGGGGCCTTGGAGCTTTTCCCTAACCTGTAGGGTTGTGGTCAATGGATTGGGCACACTTGCCTTGGAGAGGGCAGGCACAATCTTTCGCTGTGGCTCCAGAGGCCCTAGCCTGGAGGTTGTGTGGGTCAAGGCTGTGGGCACAGAAGTCTGAAAACACAAACTCAGCTTATGAGTGGCGCCTAGGGCATGGCAGGCCGGATGTACAGCCCGAGAGGGAGCTCCTGGGCCTCTGAAACAAGGGCGAGTGGGAGGCGTTCCTTCAGGCTTTTGTCTCTGGATGTTGTGTCCGGGATAGCCGTGGATTGCAGGGGTGGCCTCAGGGACTGTGGACGAGTATCCCTCTCTGGGGATTTGTCCCAGCTCCCAAGAGTTTGGAGTCATTTTGTGGGATGGGTGGAGTCGTGTTGTCTGGCTCATGTGTCTCTCCAAGAAAGGTATTCCAGAGCAGAGCCCCAGGTACAGGCGGGGCGACTAGAAAACTGAAACACCTGTGAGGATTGGGTGCATAGGGGCTTGGCAAGCCCCATATGCGCCTCTTGGTCCAGGCCCTGACAGGCCTTACTTTGACATGGGGCTCATGCTGAGGTCACAGTGTGAATTTGTGCCCATCAGCACTCAAGTTTGGGCGTGGCATCAGGGACCATGAAGGTTTCTCCCACCCTGAAGGTGTGACTCCATGCCAAGAGCAAGCTTTACAGCCACGGGGAAGGAGGAGTTCTGTTTTGTGCTTCCGATACCCAGCTGTTGGAGAATTGATATAATGTCTAGGTTCAGATATCTGAAAACCAAGGTTAAAAAGAGGTGACGGCATAAGACCATGGCGCGTCGAAGTGCTGTGTGTGCGGCCAGCTGTCTCCTTGTCTGTCTGGACGTCTGGCTTCAGGCTGTGTCAGACAGAGCATAAGTGCCCAGTGCAGCCTATCCAGTTCGGGTACCGTCGAGGCCCGAGCAGGTTGATCCTCATCTGGGTTTTCTGGAGAGAGCCCCACAGGGAAACGTTTTTCTTCCTTTGGGCAGAACCTGGGCTGGGTTGTGGTTCTGGAGTTCCTAGTCCGGAGGGCTTGTTTGCCAGGATTGTGAGGAAGGAAGTCTGAAAACACAAGCTAGCGTGAGGTTTGGGACCGAGGGCACGGCAGGCCCACTCTGCAGAGGCTGAATCGAGATCTCCTGCACTGAGGTCATGTCAACTATGAGAGGTGTTTCAGGCTAGAGTTTTTACCAGCATGGCCTCTTCCTGAAGGGTGTGGGGGCTTCATGAGGCCAGGGAGGTTTGCCTACGATGGGATTTGTAAACTACTCCAAACCTCAAGGTTTCCTTCTGCACGACAGTCGAGTGCTATTGGATGGTTCCAGGAGGCCCCATACGGAAAGACTCGAGAGCATGTGTCTAAGCATGGATGCCTGGGAACGCCACCTCATTTTCCCACTCTTTAGTCAGGACAAGGCAGGCTCAATCTGCGGGCTCCTGGGTGAGCTACCCAGAGGGGAGAGTTGAAATGGACTCTCCTGAAGATGAGTCCTACTGTGGCTTGGTGGTCTGGGAGACCTAGGAATGTGGAGGTGGCTCAGGGACTCTGCAGGATTCTCCAACCTGAGGTGTTTGACACGGCTCCAATAAGGAAGCTTCCCATGTGGAGACGAGAGGAGTTCTTTTCAGTGCCTCAGGAAAGCCCCATATCCTGTTCTTCGAACCAAAGCCTCTGAGGAGTGACACCTGGACACCAAAGCAAGAGTTGAGATTAGGGCCTAAGGGCCTGTCCAGCTCAACCTTCTATCTCTGTTTACATCTGTGTGCATGCATTCATGGAGGTAGCAGCTCAGCTTGTGTCCGAAGGCCCCTGTGTGTATAGGGAGGCTCCCGGTAGTGGGATGTCCTCGGGGGCCTTGAGGTTTCTCATATTCTGGAGGTGTGTGGCCAAAGGAATGGACAGAGTATCCCAGGAGAGAGCAGGCACGGTCCTGTGGTATGGCTCCAGGAAACTCAGCCTAGAGGCTGTGTTTGCCAGGGCTGTGGGGACAGATGTCTGTAAAACCAAACTTGGCTCTGGTAGGGGCCAAGGTAATGGCAGGCCTGATCTCCAGTCCGTGAGGGGAGATCCTCTGGATATCAAAGGAGGGAAAGTGGGAGGCAGTCGCTCAGGCTTTTGTCTCTGGGTGTTGCTTTCACAGTGGCCGTTCAGTGTAGGGGTTGCTTCAGGGGCCGAGGAAGAGCCTTCCTCTCGGGGGATTGTCCAAGCTCCCAAGTGTTTGGGTTCATTCAGTGGGTAGGGAAGAGTACTGTTTTCTGCCACAGGGGACCTTCCAGGAGAGGGCCTCTAGAGCACATCAGTGGGTTCCCTCAACTGGAATACACACCATCTAGTTAGTCCTGCGTGCCTATGGGCATGGCAAGCCACATATGTGGGCTCTTGGTCCAGTCACTGAGAGGCGTTACTTGAATAAGGTACTCACGCTGAGGGTCACCATGTGTGTTTGTGCCGAAGGCAGGCCTCACGCATGGGCGAGGCCTCATGGGTCATGCCATTTTCGCCTACACTGAAGGTTTGACTCACTGCAAGCAGCAAGGTTTTGTGCCATGGGGAAGGAGGGGTTCTGACTTGTGCATCAGGTTCCCCCCTGTGCAGGGATTGGAGATAAGGTCTAGGTTCCGATGACTGAAAACCGAGGTTGGAAATGGATGGTGGCCTAAGGCAGTGGCGGGTCCAATGTGCTGGGTGTGCAGCCAGCTGTGTCGGTGTCTGTTAGAAGGTCTGGTCTCAGGATATTTGCGACAGAGCATCACTGTTTAAGGTAGCCTATGCAATTGGGGTGTTGCCGAGGGCCAAGCAGTTTGATCCTCATTTGGGGTTTCTGGGCAGCACCATAGACAAAGTTTTTCTCCTGGGAGGCAGGCGGAGTGCTTCATTGTGGCCCCAGATTTCCCAGTAGGGAGGGTTTGTGAGCCAGGAGTGTGAGGACGGAAGTCTAGGAACACAAGCTAAAGTGAGGATTGGAGCCAAGGGCAGAGTAGGCCCACTCTGCAGAGGCTGAATCAACATCTCCTGCATCTGAAGTCAGGCTGAGGATTAGACGTTGGCTGAGGCTGGAGTATGTGTCCATGATGGCACCTTCATGAAGCGGGGGCCTCATGAGGCCAAGGACGTTTACCCACGCTGAGATTGTACGTTGCCCCAAACCACAAGGTTTCATTCTGTGGGACATTCGATTCCTGTTGCATGTATGTCCAGGATATACCATACGGAAGGACTGGAGAGCAGGGTTCGAAGGATGGATCCCTGTCCAGCATGCCTCGCATTCCCATTGGCAATAAGCCACAAGATATGTTTGTTCTGCTTCCTCTGGGGCACGCTAACCAGGGGGCTGAGTTGAAATGGCCTCTCCTGAGGATGCGTCATAATGTGCGTTTGGGTCCATGGAGACTTTGGAATGTGCTGGTTGTTCAGTGGCCCTGCAGAACTCTCTTACCTGAAGGGTTTGATACATCCCCAGTAAGTAAGCTCCCCATGTGGAGACGAGAGAGGTTTGGTTTGGTGCCTCAGAAAAGCCCTTTGTGCTGGTCTACGAAAACAGTCCTCTGAGGACGGACACATGGAAACCAAAGCTAAGGTTCAGATTAGGGCCTGGGGGCCTGTACATTTCAACCTTCTGTCTCTGGGGTCACTGTCTGAGACTCTAAGTGGAGATAGTTGCTCCGCTGGTGTCAGAGAGCCCCTCTTAGTCCAGGGTGGCCTACACTATTGATGGCCTCAGGGACCTTGGAGCTTTTCCCTAACCTGTAGGGTTGTGGTCAATGGATTGGGCACACTTTCCTTGGAGAGGGCAGGCACAATCTTTCGCTGTGGCTCCAGAGGCCCTAGCCTGGCGGTTGTGTGGGTCCAGGCTGTGGGCACAGAAGTCTGCAAACACAAACTCAGCTTAGGAGTGGCGCCTAGGGTATGGCAGGCCGGATGTACAGCCCGAGAGGGAGCTCCTGGGCCTCTGAAACAAGGGCGAGTGGGAGGCGTTCCTTCAGGCTTTTGTCTCTGGATGTTGTGTCCGGGATAGCCATGGATTGGAGGGGTGGCCTCAGGGACTGTGGACGAGTATCCCTCTCTGGGGATTTGTCCCAGCTCCCAAGAGTTTGGGGTCATTTAGTGGGAAGGGTGGAGTCGTGTTGTCTGGCTCATGTGTCTCTCCAAGAAAGGGACTCCAGAGCCGAGCCCCAGGTACGGGCGGGGCGACTGCAAAACTCAAACACTGGTGAGGATTGGGTGCATAGGGGCTTGGCAAGCCCCATATTTGGACTCTTGGTCCAGGCCCTGACAGGCCTTTCTTTGACATGGGGCTCATGCTGAGGGTCACAGTGTGAATTTGTGCCCAAGCAGCACTCACGTTTGGGCGTGGCATCAGGGGCCATGAAGGTTTCTCCCACCCTGAAGGTGTGACTCCATGCCAAGAGCAAGCTTTACAGCCACGGGAAAGGATGAGTTTTGTTTTGTGCTTGCGATACCCAGTTGTGTGGAGAATTGATATAATGTCTAGGTTCAGATATCTGAAAACCAAGGTTAAAAAAAGGTGACGGCATAAGACCATGGCGTGTCCGAAGTGCTGGGTGTGCGGCCAGCTGTCTCCTTGTCTGTCTGGACGTCTGGTTTCAGGCTGTGTCAGACAGAGCATGAGTGACCAGAGAAGCCTATCCAGTTTGGTACCGTCAAGGCCCGAGCAGGTTGATCCTCATCTGGGTTTTCTGGAGAGAGCCCCACAGGGAAACGTTTTTCTTCCATTGGGCAGACCCTGGGATTGGTTGTGGTTCTGGAGTTCCTAGTCCGGAGGCTTTGTTTGCCAGGAGTGTGAGGAAGGAAGTCTGAAAACACAAGCTAGCATGAGGTTTGGGACCGAGGGCATGGCAGGCCCACTCTGCAGAGGCTGAATCGAGATCTCCTGCACTGAGGTCATGTCAACTATGAGACGTGCCTCAGGCTACAGTTTTTTTCCAGCATGGCCACTTCCTGAAGGGTGTGGGGGCTTCTTGAGGCCACTGAGGTTTGACTACGATGGGATTTGAGAACTACTCCAAACCTTAAGGTTTCCTTCTGCACGACAATCGAGTACTATTGGATGGTTCCTGGAGGCCCCATACGGAAAGACTCGAGAGCAGTTGTCTAAGCATGGATGCCTGGGAACGCCACCTCATATTCCCACTCTTTAGTCAGGACAAGGCTGGCTCAATCGGCGGGCTCTTGGGTGAGATACCCAGAGGGGAGAGTTGAAATGGACTCTCCTGAAGATGAGTCCTACTGTGGCTTGGTGGCCTGGGAGACCTGGATGTGGAGGTGGCTCAGGGACTCTGCAGGATTCTCCAACCTGAGGTGTTTGACACGGCTCCAACAAGGAAGCTTCCCATGTGGAGACGAGAGGAGTTCTGTTCAGTGCCTCAGGAAAGCCCCATATCCTGTTCTTCGAACCAAAGCCTCTGAGGAGTGACACCTGGAAAACAAAGCAAGAGTTGAGATTAGGGCCTAAGGGCCTGTCCGGCTCAACCTTCTATCTCTGTTGACATCTGTGTGCATATAATGTGTAGGTTCAGACATCTGAAAACCAAGGTTAGGAAGAGGTGACGGCATAAGACCATGGCGTGTCCGAAGTGCTGGGTGTGCGGCCAGCTGTCTCCTTGTCTGTCTGGACGTCTGGCTTCAGGCCTTGTCAGATAGAGCATGAGTGCCCAGAGCAGCCTATCTAGTTCGGGTACCTTCAAGGCCTGAGCAGGTTGATCCTCATCTGGGTTTTCTGGAGAGAGCCCCACAGGGAAACGTTTTTCTTCCATTGGGCAGACCCTGGGCTGGGTTGTGGTTCTGGAGTTTCTAGTCCGGAGGGCTTGTTTGCCAGGAGTGTGAGGAAGGAAGTCTGAAAACACAAGTTAGTGTGAGGTTTGGGACCGAGGGCACGGCAGGCCACTCTGCAGAGGCTGAATCGAGATCTCCTGCACTGAGGTCATGTCAACTATGAGACGTGCCTCAGGCTAGAGTTTTTGTCCAGCATGGCCTCTTCCTGAAGGGTGTGGGGGCTTCATGAGCCCAGGAGTTTTGCCAATGATGGGATTTGTGAACTACTCCAAACCTCAAGATTTCCTTCTGCACGACTGTCGAGTGCTATTGGATGGTTCCAGGAGGCCCCATACCGAAATACCTGAGAGCAGGTGTCTAAGCATGGATGCCTGGGAACGCCACCTCATATTCCCACTCTTTAGTCCGGACAAGGCGGGCTCAATCTGCGGGCTCCTGGGTTAGCTACCCAGAGGGGAGAGTTGAAATGGACTCTCCTGAAGATGAGTCCTACTGTGGCTTGGTGGTCTGGGAGACCTTGGAATGTGGAGGTGGCTCAGGGACTCTGCAGGATTCTCCACCCTGAGGTGTTTGACACGGCTCCAGCAAGGAAGCTTCCCATGTGGAGACCAGAGGAGTTCTATTCAGTGCCTCAGGAAAGCCCCATATCCTGTTCTTCAAACCAAAGCCTCTGAGGAGTGACACCTGGAAACCAAAGCAAGAGTTGAGATTAGAGCTTAAGGGCCTGTCCGGCTCAACCTTCTATCTCTGTTGACATATTTGTGCATCCCTCGTGGAGGTAGCTGCTCAGCTTGTGTCTGAATGCCGCTGTGTGTCCATAGAGGATCCCGGTAGTGGGATATCCTCGGGGGCCTTGAGTTTTTTCATATTCTGGAGGTGTGTCGCCAAAGGAATGGTCACAGTTTCCCAGGAGAGAGCAGGCACGGTCCTGTGTTATGGCTCCAGAGGACCCAGCCTAGAGGCTGTGTTTTCCAGGGCTGTGGGACAGATTTCTGAAAAAGCAAACTTGGCTCTGGTAGGGGCCAAGGTAATGGCAGGCCTGATCTCCAGTCCGTGAGGGGACATCCTCTGGATATCAATGGAGGGAAATTGGGAGGCAGTCGCTCAGGCTTTTGTCTCTGGGTGGTGCATTCACAGAGGCTGTTCAGGGTAGGGGTTGCCTCAGGGGACGAGGAAGAGCCTTCCTCTCGGTGTATTGTCCAAGCTCCCCAGTGTTTGTGTTCATTCTGCGGGAAGGGAAGAGTACTGTTTTCTGCCAAAGGGGACCCCACAGGATTGGGACTCTAGAGCACAGCAGTGGGTTCTCTCAACTGGAATACACACCATCTAGTTAGTCCTGGGGGCCTATGGGCATGGCAAGCACTATATGCAGGCTCTTGGTCCAGACCGTGACAGACCTTTTTTTGACATCGGCTCATGCTGATGGTCACACTGTGAATTTGTGCCCAAGCAGCACTCAAGTTTTGGCGTGGCATCTGTGGCCATGAAGGGTTCTCCCACGTGAAGGTGTGACTCCATGCGAAGAACAAGCATTACAGCCATGTTGAAGGCAGAGTTCTGATTTGTGATTCCGATACACAAACTCAGCTTCGGTTGGGGACGTCGGTATTGCAGGCCCAATCTACAAACCATGAGAAGAACTCATGAGGATTTGAATATAGAGCAGGTCTGAGGCTCTTGCTCAGGCATTTGTCTCTGGATGTTGTTCAGCGATGGCCGTGGAATGTCGGGAATGCCTCATGGGCCATGGAGGAATCTTCCTCTCTGAGGATATGGCCCGATTTCCAATTGTTTTTCGTCAGTCTGTGGGATGGGAGGACTCCTTTCATGTTTGTTACCTCAGGTATCCCACCAAAGAGGAATTCCAAAGCAAAGCCGTGGGGAAGACTGAAGGGACAACCCGAATTATGGTTAAAAATTTGGGCTAAGGGGCATGGCAAGCCCAATATGCTATCTCTTTATCCAGCCACTGAGAGGCCTTACTTGAGGACTGGGCTCAGGCTTAGGTTCACAATGTGTGTTTGTGACCAATGTGGCACGCGAGCATGGGTGGGGCCTCATGGGCCACACTGGTATCAACTACACTGAATGTTGGACAACATGCCAACCACAAGGTTTCTTGCCATGGGGAAGGAGTTCTGATTTCCTCATCATGTTCAACCCTGAGCAGTGATTGTAGATAAAGTCTAGTTTCTGAAGCCTGAAAACCGAGGTTGGGAAGAAAAAATGACCTTAGGCCATGGTGGAACGAATGCTCAGTGTGCGGCCAGTTGCCTGCATGGGGCCAGGAGGTCCAGGCTCAGGATGTGTCAGAAAGGACATTAGTGCCCTGATCAGCTTAAGTATTTGGGGTACAGCAAAGGTCGGTGAGGTTGATCCTCATTTGGGGTTTCTGGGTAGCAATGTTTTTCTTCTGGAGGGCAGGCAGAGTGCTGCATTGTAGTTCTGGATTGCCAAACTGGAGGGCTTGTGGGCCAGTAGTCTGAGGACAGAAGTCAGGGAACACAAGCTAGGCTTAGGTTTCTGGGTGAGGCCATGGCAGGCACAATCTACAGACCTGAATCGAGATCTCGTGCATCTGAAGTCAGGGCGAGGATCAGATGATCGCTCAGGTTGGAGTTTCTGAACCTGATGGCCCCTTCATGAAGGGGGGGGCATCACGATGCCATGGGGGTTTTCCCACGATGGGAGTTTGAGAAGCACCAAAGTGCAGAGTGTTCTGCAGGGAAATTGAGACCTGTTGTTTGCTGCAGGCCAATGATTCTGAGCAGGGTTCTAAAGATGGATGGCTGGGTAGCCCACCTCGCATTCCAATTGTCTCCTAGCAACAAGACAGGTTAGATCTCCTGGATCTGTGGGGAGCAACCGAGGACGCTGAGTTGAAATGGACACCCCTGGGGATGGGTCCTAATGTGCTTTTGTGTCTATGGAGACCTTGGAATAAAGCGGTGGCACTGGAGCCCTAAAGGGTTCTCCTAAACAGAGGCTTTGACACAGCTCCAACGTGCAAGTTTCTCATGTGTAGATGAGATGTTTTCTGATGGGTGAGTCAAGAAACAGCTATATGCTGCTTTTGAAATCCAGGCCTCTGAGGAGAGATGCCTGGATACCAAAGCAATGGATCTGATTAGTGCCTAGGGGCCTGTTCTTTCCTTTTTACCTCTGGGGACATCTGTCTATGGGTCTGAGTGCAGGTAGGTGCTCAGTTGGGCTCAGATTGCCCGTTTTTCCTGGGAAGCCACCACTATTGAGATGGATCAGGGACTTTGGAGGTTTATCCTATTAGAAGGGTTGTGGCCATTGGAATGGGCACACACAATTTCCTTGGAGAGGCAAGTACAGTCCTCAGGTTTGGCTCCAGGGGCCTGAGCCTGTAGGTTGTGTAGGCCAGGGCTGTTTGGACAGTTGTCTGAAAACACAAACTCGGCTTATGTTTCGGGTCATAGGTATGGCAGGACTGATCTACAGACCATGAGGAGAACTCTTCGGGATTTGAAAGAGGGGCGAGTGTGAGGCTACTGCTCAAGTTTTTGTCTCTGGATATCGTGTCACTCATGGTAGTGGAATTTCTGGGTGACTTCATGGGAAATGGACGAGTCTTACTCTCTGATGGTTTGGCCCCGTCCAACGAGTTTGAGGTCATACTGTGGGCTGGAAGAAGACCGTTTTTTTGTTGTTGTTGTTTTCTTTATTAACCTCAGGTGTCCCACCAAATGAGGGATTCCAGAGTAGAGCCCTGGGAAGGGGCGACTGGACAATCAAAATCTGGTTAAAAATTGGGGCCTAGGGACATGTCAAGCCCATTATGATATCTAATGGTCCAGCCACTGAGAGGACTTACTAGGGGACAGGACTCATGCTGAGGGTCACAATTCGTGTTTATGCCCTCGTTGCACTCAAGAGTGGGCGGGGCCTCAGGGTGAATGCTGGTTTCTCCTTCACTGAACTTTGGACAACGTGCCAACCACAAGGTTTCTTGCCATGGGTAAGGAGGAGTTCTGATTTCTGCATCACACTCACCCCTGGGCAGTGATTGGGGATAATGTCTCGTTTCTGAAGCCTGAAAAATGAGGTAGGGAAGAGATGATGACCTAAGGCCATGGCGGGTCTTATGTGCTCAGTGTGGGGTAGCTTTCTGGGTGTTGGTCCGGAGGTCTGGGCTCACACTGTGTCCAACAGTGCATTAGTGCCCAGGTTAGACTAGATAATTTGGGTAAAGTCGAGTGCTGTGTAGGTTTATCCTCATTTAAGGTGCCTGGGCAGCTCATGAGGCAATACTTTTTTTTTTTTTTTAAAGGGCAGGCAGTGTGCTGCATTGTGGGTCCGGAATTGCCAAACTTGAGGGCTTCGGGGCCAGGAGTGTGAGGACGGAAGTCTGAGAACACAAGCTAGACTTGGGAATCAGGGCGAGGGCACGACAGGTACCCCCTGCAGATCTGAACCAATATCTCATGCATCTGAAGTCAGGGCGAGGATCAGACGTTGGCTCAGGTTGTAGTTTCCGTGCATGACGGCCGCACCATGAAGGGAGCGGAATCTCGAGGCCATTGAGGTTTTCCCACGTTGGGAGTTGTGGGATGCCCCCTTCAAGCATTCGTTCTGCGGGACAATGGAGACATGTTGGACAGCTCCAGCATATCCCACATGGAATGACTCCAGAGCACCGTTCGAGGATGGATGCCTGGGAAGCCCGCCTCCCAGGGCTTCCAATTGTCTCCTAGCAACAAGACAGTTTAGATCTGATGGCTCTGCGGGAGCAACCGGGGTGGCTGAGTTGAAATGGACTTTCCTAGGATGGGTCCTAATGTATTTTTGTGTCCATGAGGGCCTTGGAATGGGGCAGTGGCACCGGAACCCTGAAGTACTCTCCTAAGCTTTTGACATAGCTCCCATGCACAGGATTCCTTGTGGAGTCGAGATGAGTTCTGATGGGTGCCTCAGGAAAACCCCTATGCTCGTATTGGAATCAGGCTTTTGAGGAGACATGCCTGTAAACCAAAGCAATGGATCCTATTATGGCCTAGGGTCCTGTCTGGTTCAATCTTCTTCTCTGGGTATATCCATCTATGGTATGAGTGGAAGTAGATTTTCATCTGGTATCAGACAGCCCTTGTGTGTTCCGGGCGACCTGCACTATTGGAATGGCCTCAGGGATTTGGCGGTTTCTCCTAATTGGTACGATTTTGGCAGATGCTCAGCTGGTGTCAGACGGCCCTTGTTTATCCCGGGCGACCTACACTATTGGGATGGCCTCAGGGATTTGGCGGTTTCTCTTAATTTGTACAATTTTGGACAATGGAATGGGCAGAATTCCCATGGATTGGTAGGCACAGTCCTAAAGTGTGGCTCCAGGGGCCCCAGCCTGGAGGGTGTGTGGCCCAGGACTTTGAGGACAGAAGTCTGGAAACACAAACTCAGCTTAGGTTGAGGGACTTAGGTATGGCAGGCCCGATGTACAAACCATGAGAAGAACTCTTCAGGATATTAAGAAAGTGCGAATCTGAGGCGCTTGCTCAGGCTTTTGTCTCTGGATTTTTTATCAGCGCTGGCCGTGGAATGTCGGGGAGGACTCATGGGCCATGGACAAATCATCCTCTCTGAGGATTTGGCCAGATTCCCAATTGTTGTTCGTCAATCTGTGGGATGAGAGTACTCCTTTCAGTTTTGTTACCTCAGGTGTCCCACCAAAAGAGGAATTCCAAAGCAAAGCCGTGGGGAAGACTGAAGGGACAACCTGAACTATGGTTAAAAATTGGGGCCTAGGGCCATGGAACCCCAATATCCTATCTCTTCATCCAGCCACTGAGAGGCCTTACTTGAGGACTGGGCTCAGGCTGAGAGTCACAATGTGTGATTGAGACCCATGTGGTCCGCGAGCATGGGCGGGGCCTCATGGGCCACACTGGTTTCAACTACACTGAACGTTGGACAACATGCCAACCACAAGGATTCTTGCCATGGGGAAGGAGTTCTGATTTCTGAATCACGTTCAACCCCGGGCAGTGATTGGAGATAAGGTCTAGGTTCAGAAGCATGAAAAAAGAGGTTGGGAAGAGATGACGACCTAAGGCCATGGCGGCTCGATGTGCTCAGTGTGCAGCCAGCTGTCTGGGTGGGGCCAGGAGGTCCAGGCTCAGGCTGGGTCAGAAAGGGCATTAGTGACCTGGTCAGCCTATGTATTTGGGGTACAGCCAAGGTAGGTGCAGGTTGATCCTCATTTGGGGTTACTGGGTAGCCCCAGAGGGCAATGTTTTTCTTCTGGGGGGCAGGCAGAGTGCTGCATTGTAGTTCTGGATTGCCAAACTGGAGGGCTTGTGGGCCAGTAGTCTGAGGACAGAAGTCTGAGGCTTCGGTTTTTGGGTGAGGCCATGGCAGGCACAATCTACAGACCTGAATCGAGATCTCGTGCATCTGAAGTCAGGGCGAGGATCAGACGATCGCTCAGGTTGGAGTTTCTGTCCCTGATGGCCGCTTCATGAAGGGGGGGCATCTCGATGCCATGGGGGTTTTCCCACGATGGGAGGTGTGAGCAGCTCCAAACTGCAAAGAGTCTTCTGCAGGACAATTGAGACCTGTTGTTTGGCCCAGGCCATGATTCTGAGCAGGGTTCTAAGGATGCATGACTGGGTAGCCCACCTCGCATTCCAATTGTCTCCTAGCAACAAGACAGGTTAGATCTGCTGGATCTGGGGGAGCAACCGAGGAGGCTGAGTTGTAATGGACTCTCCTGTGGATGGGTCCTAATGTGCTTTTGTGTCTAAGGAGACCTTGAAATGGTGCCCTGAAGGGTTCTCCTACACAGAGGCTTTAACACAGCTCCAACGTGCAAGTGTTCCTTGTGTAGATGAGATGTTTCCTGATGGGTGAGTCAAGAAACAGCCATATGCTGGTTTTGAAATCCAGGCCTCTGAGGAGAGATGCATGGAAAACAAAGCAATGGATCTGATTAGTGCCTAGGGACCCGGTCTTTACTTTTTACCTCTGGGGAGATCTCTCTATGGGTCTGAGTGCAGTTAGGTGCTCAGATGGGCTAAGATTGCCCCTGTATTTCCTGGGAAGCCAGCACTAGTGCGATGGATCAGGGACTTTGGAGGTTTATCCAATTAGAAGGGTTGTGGCCATTGGAATGGGCACACACAAATCCCTTGGAGAGAGCAAGTACAGTCCTCATGTTTGGCTCCAGGGGCCTGAGCCTGTAGGTTGGGTAGGCCAGTTCTCTTTGGACAGTTGTCTGAAAACACAACCTCGGCTTATGTTTCGGGTCGTACGTATGGCAGGACTGATCTACAGACCATGAGGAGAACTCTTCGGGATTTGAAAAAAGGGCGAGTGTGAGGCTCTTGCTCAAGTTTTTGTCTCTGGATATCGTGTCACTCATGGTCGTGGAATTTCTGGGTGACTTAATGGGAAATGGACGAGTCTTACTCTCTGGTGGTTTGGCCCCGTCCAAAGTGTTTGGGGTAATTCAGTGTGATGGAAGAATTCCGTTTATTTGTTGTTGTTGTTTGCTTTTTTAACCTCAGTTGACCCACCAAATGAGGGATTCCAGAGTAGAGCCCTGGGGAGGGGCAACCGGACCATCAGAAATCTGGTTAAAAATTGGGGACTAGGGACATGTCAAGTCCATTATGACATCTTATGGTTCAGCCACTGAGAGGACTTACTAGAGTACAGGACTCATGCTGAGGGTCACAATGCGTGTTTATGCCCTCGTCGCACTCAAGAATGGGCGGGGCCTCAGGGTGAATGCTGGTTTCTCCTACACTGAACGTTGGACAACGTGCCAACCAGAAGGTTTCTTGCCATGCGTAAGGAGGAGTTCTGATTTCTGCATCACACTCACCCCTGGGCAGTGATTGGAGATAATGTCTCAGTTCTGAAGTTGAAAACTGAGGTAGGGAATAGATGATGACCTAAGGTCATGGCAGGTCTTATATGCTCAGTGTGCGGTCAGCTTTCTGGGGGTTGGTCAGGAGGTCCGGCTCAGGTTGTGTCCGACAGTACTTTAGTGCACAGGTTAGACTATATAACTTTGGTAAATAGAATGCTGTGTATGCTTATCCTCATTTAAGGTGCCTGGGAAGCTCATGAGGCAATAATTTTTTTCTAGAGCGCAGGCAGTGTGCTGCATTGTGGATCCGGAATTGCCAAACTTGAGGGATTCGGGGCCAGGGGTGTGAGGACGGAAGTCTGAGAAGAAAGCTAGACTTGGGTTTCAGGGCGAGAGCACGGCAGGTACCACCTGCAGCTCTGAACCAATATCTCATGCATCTGAAGTCAGGGCGAGGATCAGACGTTGGTTCAGGTTGGAGTTTCTGTGCATGACGGCCGCTTCATGAAGGGAGCGGAATCTCGAGGCCATTGAGGTTTTCCCACGTTGGGAGTTGTGGGATGCCCCCTTCAAGGATTCCTTCTGCAGGACAATTGAGACCTGTTGGACAGCTCCAGGACATCCCATATGAAATGACTACAGAGCACCATACGAGGATGGATGCCTGGGAAGCCTGCCTATCATTCTAATTTTCTCCTTGCAACAAGATAGTTTAGATCTGATGGCTCTGCGGGAGCAACCGGCGTGGTTGAGTTGAAATGGACTTTCCTGAGGTTGGGTCTTAATGGGTTATGTGTCCCTGAGGGCCTTGGAATGGGGCAGTGGCACCGGAACCCTGAAGTACTCTCCTAAGCTTCTGACATAGCTCCCATGCACAAGTTTCCTTGTGGAGACGAGATGAGTTCTGAAGGGTGCCTCAGGAAAACCCCTATGCTCGTATTGGAATCAGTCTTTTGAGGACACATGCCAGTAAACCAAAGCAATGGATCCTATTATGGCCTAGGTTCCTGTCTGGTTCAATCTTCTTCTCTGGGGACAACCCTCTACGGTGTGAGTAGACGTAGATGCTCAGCTGGTGTCAGACCGCCCTTGTTTGTCCCGGGCGACCTACACAATTGGGATGGCCTCATGGATTTTGCGGTTTCTCTTAATTTGTACAATTTTGGACAATGGAATGGGCAGAATTCCCATGGATTGGTAGGCACAGTCCTAATGTGTGGCGCCAGGGACCCCAGCCTGGAGCGTGTGTGGCCCAAAATTTGAGGACAAAGTCTGAAAACACAAACTCAGCTTAGGTTTGGGGACGTAGCTATGGCATGCCCGATCTACAAACCATGAGAAGAATTCGTCAGGATATGAAGAAAGTGCGAATCTGAGGCGCTTGCTCAGTCTTTTGTCTCTGGATTTTGTATCAGCGCTGGCCGTGGAATGTCGGGGAGGCCTCATGGGCCATGGACGAATCTTCCTCTCTGAGGATTTGGCCCGATTCCCAATTGTATTTCGTCAATCTGTGGGATGGGGGGACTCTTTTCAGTTTTGTTACCTCAGGTGTCCCACCAAAAGAAGAATTCCAAAGCAAACCGTGGGGAAGACTGAAGGGACTACCCGAACTATGGTTAAAAATTGGGGCCTAGGGGCATGGCAAGCCCAAAATGCTATATCTTCATCCACCCACTGAGAAGCCTTACTTGAGGACTGAGCTCAGGCTGAGGTCACAATGTGTGTTTGGGACCCATGTGGCCCGCGAGCATGGGCGGGGCCTCATGGGCCACTCTGTTTTCAACTACACTGAACGTTGGTCAACATGCCAACCACAAGGTTTCTTGCCATGGGGAAGGAGTTCTGATTTCTGCATCACGTTCAACCCTGGGCAGTGATTGGAGATAAGGTCTAGGATCTGAAGCCTGAAAACCGAGGTTGGAAAGAGATGACGACCTAAGGCCATGACGGTTCGATGTGCTCAGTGTGCGGCCAACTGCCTGGGTGGGGCCAGGAGTTCCAGGCTCAGGCTGTGTCAGAAAGGGCATTAGTGCCCTGGTCAGCCTATGCATTTGGGGTACAGCCAAGGTAGGTGCAGGTTGATCCTCATTTGGGATTACTGTGTAGCCCCTGAGGGCAATGTTTTTCTTCTGGACGGCAGGAAGAGTGCTGCATTGTAGTTCTGGATTGCCAAACTGGAGGGCTTGTGGGCCAGTAGTCTGAGGACAGAAGTCAGGGAACACAAGCTAGGCTTAGGTTTCTGGGTGAGGCCATGGCAGGCACAATCTACAGACCTGAATCGAGATCTCGTGCATCTGAAGTCAGGGCGAGGATCAGACGATCGCTCAGGTTGGAGTTTCTGAACCTGATGGCCCCTTCATGAAGGGGGGGCATCACGATTCCATGGGGGTTTTCCCACGATGGGAGTTTGAGAAGCTCCAAAGTGCAGAGAATTCTGCAGGACAATTGAGACCTGTTGTTTGGCTCCAGGCAAATGATTCTGGGAAGGGTTCTAAGGATGGATGGCTGGGTAGCCCACCTCGCATTCCAATTGTCTCCTAGCAACAAGACAGGTTAGATCTGCTGGATCGGGAGAGACCGAGGATGCTGAGTTGAAATGGACTCTCCGGGGATTGGTCCTAATGTCTTTTGTTTCTATGGAGACCTTGGAATGAAGTGGTAGCAATGGGGTCCTGAACGTTCTCCTAAACAGGGGCTTTGACACAGCTCCAACGTGCAAGTTTCCCATGTGTAGATGAGATGTTTTCTGATGGGTGAGTCAAGAACAGCCATATGCTGGTTGTGAAATCCAGGCCTCTGAGGAGAGATGTCTGGAAACCAAAGCAATGGTTCTGATAAGTGCCTAGGGGCCTGTTCTTTCCTTTTTTCCTCTGGGGACATCTGTCTATGGGTCTAAGTGCAGGTAGGTGCTCAGATGGGCTCAGATTGCCCCTGTGTTTCCTGGGAAGCCACCACTATTGGGATGGATCAGGGACTTTGGAGGTTTATCCTATTAGAAGGGATGTGGCCATTGGAATGGGCACACACAATATCCTTGGAGAGGGCAAGTACAGTCCTCAGGTTTGGCTCCAGGGGCCTGAGCCTGTAGGTTTTGTAGGCCAAGGCTGTTTGGACTGTTGTCTGAAAACACAACCTCGGCTTATGTTTCGGGTCATAGGTATGGCAGGACTGATCTACAGACCATGAGAAGAACACTTCGGTATTTGAAAAAAGGGCGAGTGTGAGGCTCTTGCTCAAGTTTTTGTCTCTGGACATCGTGTCACTCATGGTGCTGACATTTCTGGGTGACTTCATAGGAAATGGACGATCTTACTCTCTGGTGGTTTGGCCCCGTCCAAAGTGTTTGGGATCATTCTGTGTGATGGAAGAATTCCGTTTTGTTGTTGTTGTTGTTGTTGTTTTCTTTTTTAACCTCAGGTGACCCACCAAATGAGGGATTCCAGAGTAGAGCCCTGGGGAGGGGCAACCGGATAATCAGAAATCTGGTTAAAAATTGGGGCCTAGGGACATGTCAAGCCCATTAGGACATCTTATGGTCCAGCCACTGAGAGGACTTACTAGAGGACAGTACTCATGCTGAGGGTCACAATGCGTGTTTATGCCCTCGTCGCACTCAAGAATGGGCGGGGTCTCACGGTGAATGCTGGTTTCTCCTACACTGAACGTTGGACAACGTGCCAACCACAAGGTTTCTTGCCATGGGTAAGGAGGAGTTCTGATTTCTGCATCACACTCACCCCTGGGCAGTGATTGGAGATAAGGTCTCGGTTCTGAAGCCTGAAAACAGAGGTAGGGAAGAGATGATGACCTAAGGCCATGGCGGGTCTTATGTGCTAACTGTGCGGTCAACTTTCTGGGGGTTGGTCAGGAGGTCCGGGCTCAGGTTGTGTCCGACAGTGCTTTAGTGCACAGGTTAGACTATATAACTTGGGTAAAGTAGAGTGCTGTGTAGGTTAATCCTCATTTAAGGTGCCTGGGAAGATCATGAGGCAATAATTTTTTTCTAGAGGGCAGGCAGAGTGCTGCATTGTGGTTCCGGAATTGCCAAACTTGAGGGCTTCGGGGCCAGGGGAGTGAGGACGGAAGTCTGAGAAGAAAGCTAGACTTGGGTTTCAGGGCGAGGGCACCCCAGGTACCCCCTGCAGCTCTGAATCAATATCTCATTCATCTGAAGTCAGAGCGAGGATCAGATGTTGGCTCAGGTTGGAGTTTCTGTGCATGACGGAGGTTTCATGAAGGGAGCGGAATCTCGAGGCCATTGAGGTTTTCCCACGTTGGGAGTTGTGGGATGCCCCCTTCAAGGATTCCTTCTGCGGGACAGTTGAGACCTGTTGAACAGCTCCAGACATCCCAGATGGAATGACTCCAGAACACCATGCGAGGACGGATGACTTGGAAGCCCGCCTCGCATTCCAATTGTCTCATAGCAACAAGACAGTTTAGATCTGATGGCTCTGCAGGAGCAACCGGGGTAGCTGAGTTGAAATGGACTTTCCTGAGAATGGGTCCTAATGGGTTTTTGTGTCCCTGAGGGCTTTGGAATGGGGTGGTGGCCCCGGGACCATGAAGTACTCTCCTAAGTTTCTGACATAGCTCCAATGCACAATTTCATTGTGGAGACGAGATGAGATCTGATGGGTGCCTCAGGAAAACCCCTATGCTCGTATTGGAATCAGGCTTTTGAGGAGACATGCCTGTAAACCAAAGCAATGGATCCTATTATGGCCTAGGGTCCCGTCTGGTTCAATCTTCTTCTCTGGGGACATCCATCTATGGTATGAGTGGAGGTAGATGCTCAGCTGGTGTCAGACCGCCCTTTTTTGTCCCGGGCGACCTACACTATTGGGATGGCCTCAGGGATTTGGCGGTTTCTCTTAATTTGTACAATTTTGGACAATGGAATGGGCAGAATTCCCATGGATTGGTAGGCACAGTCCTAATGTGTGGCTCCAGGGGCCCCAGCCGGAGGGTGTGTGGCCCAGGACAGAAGTCTGAAAACACAAACTCAGGTTAGGTTTGGGGACGGAGATATGGCAGGCCAGATCTGCAAACCATGAGAATAATTCTTCAGGATATTAAGAAAGTGCGAATCTGAGGCACTTGCTCAGGCTTTTGTCTCTGGATTTTGTATCAGCGCTGTCGTGGATTGTCGAGGAGGCCTCATGGGCCATGGGCGAATCTTCCTCTGTGAGGATTTGGCCCGATTCCCAATTGTTTTTCGTCAATCTGTGGGATGGGAGGACTCCTTTCAGCTTTGTTACCTCAGGTGTCCCACCAAAAGAGGAATTCCAAAGAAAAGCCGTGGGGAAGACTGAAGGGACAACCCGAACTATGGTTAAAAATTGGGGCCTGGGGCATGGCAAGCCCAATATGCTATCTCTTCATCCAGCCACTGAGAGGGCTTACTTGAGGACTGGGCTCAGGCTGAGAGTCACAAAGTGTGATTGGGACCCATGTGGCCCGCGACCATGGGCGAGCCTTATGGGCCAAACTGGTTTCAACTACACTGAACGTTGGACAACATGCCAACCACAAGGTTTCTTGCCATGGGGAAGGAGTTCTGATTTCTGCATCAGCTTCAACCCTGGGCAGTGATTGGAGATAAGGTCTAGGTTCTGAAGCCTGAAAACTGAGGTTGGGAAGAGATGAAGATCTAAGGCCATGGCGGCTCCATATGCTCAGTGTGCGGCCAGCAGTCTGGGTGGGGCTAAATGTTCCAGGCTCAGGCTGTGTCAGAAAGGGCATTAGTGCCCTGGTCAGCCTATACATTTGGGGTACAGCCAAGGTAGGTGCAGGTTGATCCTCATTTGGGATTACTGTGTAGCCCCTGAGGGCAATGTTTTTCTTCTGGACGGCAGGAAGAGTGCTGCATTGTAGTTCTGGATTGCCAAACTGGAGGGCTTGTGGGCCAGTAGTCTGAGGACAGAAGTCAGGGAACACAAGCTAGGCTTAGGTTTCTGAGTGAGGCCATGGCAGGCACAATCTACAGACTTGAATCGAGATCTCGTGCATCTGAAGTCAAGGCGAAGATCAGACGATCGCTCAGGTTGGAGTTTCTGAACCTGATGGCCCCTTCACGAAGGGGGGGCATCACAAGGCCATGGGGGTTTTCCCACGTTAGGAGGTGTGAGCAGCTCCAAACTGCAAAGAGTCTTCTGCAGGACAATTGAGACCTGTTGTTTGGCTCAAGGCCATGATTCTGAGCTGGGTTCTAAGGATGGATGGCTGGGTAGCCCACCTCGCATTCCAATTGTCTCCTAGCAACAAGACCGGTTAGATCTGCTGGATCTGGGGGAGCAACCGAGGAGGCTGAGTTGAAATGGACTCTCCTGCGGATGGGTCCTAATATGCTTTTGTGTCTATAAAGACCTTGGAATGGTGCCCTGAAGGGTTCTCCTAAACAGAGGCTTTGACACAGCTCCAACGTGCAAGTTTCCCATGTG
This sequence comes from Mustela nivalis, assembly GCF_964662115.1. NCBI lineage: Eukaryota > Metazoa > Chordata > Mammalia > Carnivora > Mustelidae > Mustela > Mustela nivalis. The sequence continues at coordinate 11,502 of NW_028133926.1, read as the reverse complement.
TAGATGAGATGTTTTCTGATGGGTGAGTCAAGAAACAGCCATATGCTGGTTTTGAAATCCAGGCCTCTGAGGAGAGATGCCTGGAAAACATAGCAATGGATCTGACTAGTGCCTAGGGACCCGGTCTTTCCTTTTTACCTCTGGGGAGATCTCTCTATGGGTCTGAGTGCATGTAGGTGCTCAGAAGGGCTCAGATTGCCTCTGTATTTCCTGGGAAGCCGGCACTAGTGTGATGGATCAGGGTTTTTGGAGGTTTATCCTATTAAAAGGGTTGTGGCCATTGGAATGGGCACACACAATTCCCTTGGAGATGGCAAGTACAGTCCTCAGGTGTGGCTCAAGGGGCCTGAGCCTGTAGGTTGTGTAGGCTAGGGCTGTTTGTACAGTTGTCTGAAAACACAACCTCGGCTTATGTTTCGGGTTGTACGTATGGCAGGATTGATCTACAGACCATGAGGAGAACTCTTCGGGATTTGAAAAAAGGGCGAGTGTGAGGCTCTTGCTCAAGTTTTTGTCTCTGGATATCGTGTCACTCGTGGTGATGAAATTTCTGGGTGACTTCATGGGAAATGGACGTGTCTTACTCTCTGGTGGTTTGGCCCCGTCCAAAGTGTTTGGGGTCATTCTGTGTGATGGAAGAATTCCGTTTTTTTGTTTTTGTTATTTTATTTTTTAACCTCAGGTGACCCACCAAATGAGGGATTCCAGAGTAGAGCCCTGGGGAGGGGCAACCGGACAATCAGAAATCTGGTTAAAAATTGGGGCCTAGGGACATGTCAAGCCCATTATGACATCTAATGGTCCAGCCACTGAGAGGACTTACTAGAGGACAGGACTCATGCTGAGGGTCACAATGCGTGTGTATGCCCTCGTCGCACTCAAGAATGGGCGGGGCCTCAGGATGAATGCTGGTTTCTGCTACACTGAACTTTGGACAACGTGCCAACCACAAGGGTTCTTGCCATGGGTAAGGAGGAGTTCTGATTTCTGCATCACACTCACCCCTGGGCAGTGATTGGAGATAAGGTCTCGGTTCTGAAGCCTGAAAACTGAGGTAGGGAAGAGATGATGACCTAAGTCCATGGCGGGTCTTATGTGCTCAGTGTGCGGTCAGCTTTCTGGGGGTTGGTCAGGAGGTCCGGGCTCAGGTTGTGTCCGACAGTGCTTTAGTGCACAGGTTAGACTATATAACTTGGGTAAAGTCGAGTGCTGTGTAGGTTTATTCTCATTTAAGGTGCCTGGGAAGATCATGAGGCAATAATTTTTTTCTAGAGGGCAGGCAGAGTGCTGCATTGTGGTTCCGGAATTGCCAAACTTGAGGGCTTCGGGGCCAGGCGTGTGAGGATGGAAGTCTGAGAAGGAAGCTAGACTGGGTTTCAGGGCGAGGACACGGCTGGAACCCCTTCAGCTCTGAACCAATATCTCATGCATCTGAAGTCAGGGCGAGGATCAGACGTTGGCTCAGGTTGTAGTTTCTGTGCATGACGGACGCTTCATGAAGGGAGCGGCATCTCAAGGCCATTGAGGTTTTCCCACGTTGGGAGTTGTGGGGTGCCCCTTTCAAGGATTCCTTCTGCGGGACAATTGAGATCTGTTGGACAGCTCCAGGACATCCCAGATGGAATGACTCCAGAGCTCATGCGAGGATGGATGCCTGGGAAGCCCGCCTCGCATTCCAATTGTCTCCTAGCAACAAGACAGTTTAGATCTGATGGCTCTGCGGGAGCAACCGGTTTGGCTGAGTTGAAATGGACTTTCCTGAGGTTGGGTCCTAATGGGTTTTTGTGTCCCTGAGCGCCTTGGATTGGGGTCGTGGCCTCGGGACCCTGAAGTACTCTCCTAAGCTTCTGACATAGCATCCATGCACAGGTTTCCTTGTGGAGACGAGATGAGTTCTGATGGGTGCCTCAGGAAAACCTCTATGCTCGTATTGGAATCAGGCTTTTGAGGAGACATGCCTGTAAACCAAAGCAATGGATCCTATTATGGCCTAGGGTCCCGTCTGGTTCAATCTTCTTCTCTGGGGACATCCATCTATGGTATGAGTGGAGGTAGATGCTCAGCTGTTGTCAGACCGCCCTTGTTTGTCCCGGGCGACCTACACTATTGGGATGGCCTCAGGGATTTGGCGGTTTCTCTTCATTTGTACAATTTTGGACAATGGAATGGGCAGAATTTCCATGGATTGGTAGGCACAGTCCTAATGTGTGGCTCCAGGGGCCCCAGCATTGAGGGTGTGTGGCCTAGGACTTGAGGACAGAAGTCTGAAAACACAAACTCAGCTTAGGTTTGGGGACGTAGGTATGGCAGGCCCACTCTACAGTCCATGAGAAAAAGTATTCAGGATATGAAGAAAGTGCGAATCTGAGGCGCTTGCTCAGTCTTTTGTCTCTGGATTTTGTATCAGCGGTGGCCGTGGAATGTCGGGGAGGCCTCAGGGGCCATGGACGAATCTTCCTCTCTGAGGATTTGGCCAGATTCCCAATTGTTTTTGGTCAATCTGTGGGATGGGAGGACTCCTTTCAGTTTTGTTACCTCATGTGTCCCACCAAAAGAGGAATTCCAAAGCAAAGCCGTGGGGAAGACTGAAGGGACAACCCGAACTATGGTTAAAAATTGGGGCCTAGGGGCATGGCAAGCCCAATATGCTATCTCTTCATCCAGCCACTGAGAGGCCTTACTTGAGCCTGGGCTCAGGCTGAGAGTCACAATGAGTGTTTGGGACCCATATGGCCAGCGAGTATGGGCGGGGCCTCATGGGCCACTCTGGTTTCAACTACACTGAACGTTGGAAAACATGCCAACCACAAGGTTTCTTGCCATGGGGAAGGAGTTCTGATTTCTGCATCACGTTCAACCCTGGGCAGTGATTGTAGATAAGGTCTAGGTTCTGAAGCCTGAAAACCGAGGTTGGGAACAGATGACGACCTAAGGCCATGGAGCCTTGATGTGCTCAGTCTGCGGCCACCTGTCTGGGTGGGGCCAGGAGGTCCAGGCTCAGGCTGTGTCAGAAAAGGCATTAGTGCCCTGGTCAGCCTATGTATTTGGGGTACAGCCAAGGTAGGTACAGGTTGATCCTCATTAGGGGTTACTGGGTAGCCCCAGAGGGCAATGTTTTTCTTCTGGGGGGCAGGCAGAGTGCTGCATTGTAGTTCTGGATTGCCAAACTGGAGGGCTTGTGGGCCAGTAGTCTGAGGACAGAAGTCTGAAAACACAAGCTAGGCTTCGGTTTCTGGGTGGGGACATGGCGGCACAATCTACAGACCTGAATCGATATCTCGTGCATCTGAAGTCAGGGCGAGGATCAGACGATCGCTCAGGTTGGAGTTTCTGTCCCTGATGGCCGCTTCATGAGGGGGGGCATCAAGAGCCATGGGGGTTTACCCACGATGGGAGTTGTGAGCAGCTACAAACTGCAAAGAGTCTTCTGCAGGACAAGTGAGACCTGTTGTTTGGGGCCAGGCCATTATTCTGAGCAGAGTTCTAAGGTTGGATTGCTGGGTAGCCCACCTCGCATTCCAATTGTCTCCAAGCAACCAGACATTTAGATCTGCTGGATCTCGGGGAGCAACTTAGGAGGCTGAGTTTAAATGGACTCTCCTGTGGATGGGTCCTAATGTGCTTTTGTGTCTATGGAGACCTTGGAATGAAGCGGTGGCACGTGGGCCCTGAAGGGTTTTCCTAAACAGAGGCTTTGACACAGCTCCAACGTGCAAGTTTCCCATGTGTATATGACATGTTTTCTGATGGGTGAGTCAAGAAACAGCCATATGCTGGTTTTGAAATCCAGGCCTCTGAGGAGAGATGCCTGGAACCAAAGAAATGGATCTGATTAGTGCCTATGGGTCTGTTCTTTCCTTTTTACCTCTGGGGATATCTGTCTATGTGTCTGAGTGCAGGTAGGTGAACAGATGTGCTCAGATTGCTCCTGTTTTTCCTGGGAAGACAGCACTAGTGAGATGGATCGGGGACTTTGGAGGTTTATCCTATTAGAAGGGTTGTGGCCATTGGAATGGGCACACACAATTCCCTTGGAGAGGGCAAGTACAGTCCTCAGGTTTGGCTCCAGGGGCCTGAGCCTGTAGGTTGTGTAGGCCAGGGCTGTTTGGATAGTTTTCTGAAAACACAACCTCGGCTTATGTTTCGGATCGTAGGTATGGCAGGACTGATCTACAGACCATGAGGAGAACTCTTCGGGATTTGAAAAAAGGGCGAGTGTGAGGCTCTGGCTCAAGTTTTTGTCTCTGGATATCGTGTCACTCATGGTCGTGAAAATTCTGGGTGACTTCATGGGAAATGGACGAGTTTACTCTCTGGTGTTTTGGCCCCGTCCAAAGGATTTGGAGTCATTCTGTGTGATGGAAGAAGTCCGTTTTTTTGTTGTTGTTGTTTTCTTTTTTAACCTCAGGTGTCCCACAAAATGAGGGATTCCAGAGTAGAGCCCTGGGGAGGGGCGACTGAACAATCAGAAATCTGTTTAAAATGGGCCTAGGGACATGTCAAGCACATTATGACATTTTATGGTCCAGCCGCTGAGAGGACTTTCTAGAGGACAGGACTCATGCTGAGGGTAACAATGCGTGTTGCTGCCCTCGTCGCACTCAACAATGGGCGGGGCCTCAGGGTGAATGCTGGCTTCTCCTACACTGAACGTTGGACAACGTGCCAACCACAAGGGTTCTTGCCATGGGTAAGGAGGAGTTCTGATTTCTGCATCACATTCACCCCTGGGCAGTGATTGGAGATAAGGTCTCGGTTCGGAAGCCTGAAAACTGAGGTAGGGGAGAGATGATGACCTAAGGCCATGGCGGCTCTTATGTGCTCAGTGTGCGGTCAGCTTTCTCCGGGTTGATCAGGAGGTCCGGGCTCAGATTGTGTCGGACAGTGCTTTAGTGCCCAGGTTAGACTATATAATTTGGGTAAATTCGAGTGCTGTGTAGGTTTATCCTCATTTAAGGTGCCTAGGAAGCTCATACGGCAATAATTTTTTTCTAGAGGGCAGGCAGAGTGCTGCATTGTGGGTCCGGAATTGCCAATCTTGAGGGCTTCGGGGTGAGGGGGGAGAGGACGGAAGTCTGAGAAGACAAGCTAGACTTGGGTATCAGGCCGAGGGCACGGCAGGTACCTCCTGCAGATCTGAACCAATATCTCATGCATCTGAAGTCAGGGCGAGGATCAGACGTTGGCCAGGTTGGAGTTTCTGTGCATACAGCCCCTTCATGAAGGGAGCGGAAACTCGAGGCTATTGAGGTTTTCCCACGTTGGGAGTTGTTGGATGCTCCCTTCAAGGATTCCTTTTGCGGGACAATTGAGACCTGTTGGACAGCTCCAGGAAATCCCATATGGAATGACTCCAGAGCACCATTCGAGGATGGATGCCTGGGAAGTCCGCCTTACATTCCAATTGTTTCCTAGCAACAAGACAGTTTAGATCTGATTTCTCTGCGGGAGCTACCGTGTTGGCTGAGTTGAAATGGACTTAAATGAGGATGGGTCCTAATTGGTTTTTGTGTCCCTGAGGGCCTTGGAATGGGGCTGTGGCCCCGGGACTTTGAAGTACTCTCCTAAACTTCTGACATAACTCGCATGCACAGGTTTCCTTGTGGAGACGAGATGAGTTCTGATGGGTGCCTCAGGAAAACCCCTATGCTCCTATTGGAATAAGGCTTTTGAAGAGACATGCCTGTAAACTAAAGCAATGGATCCTATTATGGCCTAGGGTCCTGTCTGGTTCAATCTTCTTCTTTGCGGACATCCATCTATGGTATGAGTGGAGGTAGATGGTCAGCTGATATCAGACCGCCCTTGTTTGTCCCGGGCGACCTACACTATTGGGATGGCCTCAGGGATGGCGGTTTCTCTTAATTTGTACGATTTTGGATGATGGAATGGGCAGAATTCCCATGGATTGGTAGGCACAGTCCTAATGTGTGGCTCCAGGGGCCCCAGCCTGGAGGGTGTGTGGCCCATCACTTTGAGGACAGAAGTCTGAAAACACAAACTCAGCTTAGTTTTGGGGACGTAGGTATGGCAGGACCGATCTACAAATCATGAGTAGAAATCTTCAGGATATGAAGAAAGTGCGAATCTGAGGCGCTTGCTCAGGCTTTTGACTCTGGATTTTGTATCTGCGGTGGCCGTGGAATGTCGGGGAGGCCTCATGGGCCATGGACGAATCTTCCTCTCTGAGGATTTGGCCCGATTCCCAATTGTTTTTCTTCAATCTGTGGGATGGGAGGACTCCTTTCAGTTTTGTTACCTCAGGTGTCCCACCTAAAGAGGAATTGCAAAGCAAAGCCGTGGGGAAGACTGAAGGGATACCCCGAACTATGGTAAAAAATTGGGGACTTGGGGCATGGCAATCCCAATATGCTATCTCTTCATCCAGCCACTGAGAGGCCTTACTTGAGGACTGGGCTCAGGTTGAGAGTCACAATGTGTGTTTGGGACCCATGTGGCACGCGAGCATGGGCGGGGCCTCATGGGCCACTCTGGTTTCAACTACTCTGAACGTTGGACAACATGCCAACCACAAGGTTTCTTGCCATGGGGAAGGAGTTCTGATTTCTGCATCACGTTCAACCCTGGGCAGGGATTGGCGATAAGATCTAGGTTCTGAAGCCTGAAAACCGAGGTTGGGAAGAGATGACGACCTAAGGCCATGGCGGCTCCATGTGCTCAGTGTGTGGCCAGGTGTCTGCGTGGGGCCAATAGGTCCAGGCTCAGGCTGTGTCAGAAAGGTCATTAGTGCCCTGGTCGGCCTATGTATTTGGGGTACAACCAAGGTAGGTGCAGGTTGATCCTCATTTGGTGTTACTGGGTAGCCCCAGAGGGCAATGTTTTTCTTCTGGGTGGCAGGCAGAGTGCTGCATTGTAGTTCTGGATTGCCAAACTGGAGGGCTTGTGGGCCAGTAGTCTGAGGACAGAACTCTGAGAGCACAAGCTAGGCTTAGGTTTCTGAGTGAGGACATGGCAGGCACAATCTACAGACCTGAATCGAGACCTCGTGATCTGAAGTCAGGGCGAGGATCAAACGATCGCTCAGTATGGAGTTTCTGTCCCTGATGGCTATTCATGAAGAGGGGGCATCACGAGGCCATGGTGGTTTTCCCACGATGGGAGTTTTGAGTAACCCCAAACTTCAAAGAGTCTTCTGCAGGACAATTGAGACCTGTTGTTTGGCTCCAGGCCAATGATTCTGAGCAGGGTTTTAAGGATGGATGGATGGGGAGCCCACCTCGCATTCCATTTGTCTCCTAGCAATAAGACATTTTAGATCTGCTGGGTCTGGGGGAGCAACCGAGGAGGCTGAGTTGAAATGGACTCTCCTGCGGATGGGTCTTAATGTGCTTTTGTGTCTAAGGACACCTTGGAATGGGGCCCTGAAGGATTCTCCTACACAGAGGCTTTGACACAGCTCCAACGTGCAAGTTTCCCAGGTGTAGATGAGATGTTTTCTGATGGGTGAGTCAAGAAACAGCCATATGCTGGTTTTGAAATCCAGGCCTCTGAGGAGAGATGCCTGGAAAACAAAGCAATAAATCTGATTAGTGCCTAGGGACCCCGTCTTTCCTTTTTACCTTTGGGGAGATCTGTCTATGGGTCTCTGTGCAGGTAGGTGCTCAGATGGGCTCAGATTGCCCCTGTATTTCCTGGGAAGCCGGCACTAGTGCGATGGATCAGGGTCTTTGGAGGTTTATCCTATTAGAAGGGTTGTGGCCATTGGAATGGGCACACACAATTCCCTTGGAGAGGGCAAGTACAGTCCTCAGGTTTGGCTCCAGGGGCCTGAGCCTGTAGGTTGTGTAGGCCAGGGCTGTTTGGACAGTTGTCTGAAAACACAACCTCGGCTTATGTTTCGGGTCATAGGTATGGCAGGACTGATCTAGAGACCATGAGGAGATCACTTCGGGATTTGAAAAAGGGCGAGTGTGAGGCTCTTGCTCAAGTTTTTGTCTCTGGATATCGTGTCACTCATGGTGGTGAAATTTCTGGGTGACTTCCTGGGAAATGGACGAGTCTTATTCTCTGGTGGTTTGGCCCCGTCCAAAGGGTCATATGAAGAAAGAGCGTGTCTGAGGCGCTTGCTCAGGCTTTTGTCTCTGGATTTTGTATCAACAATGGCCGTGGAATGTGGGGAGGCCTCATGAGCCTTTGACAAATCTTCCTCTCTGTGGATTTGGCCTGGTTCCAATTGTTTTTCGTCAATCTGTGGGATGGGAGGTCTCCTTTCAAGTTTATTCCCTCAGGTGTCCGAACAAAAGAGGAATTCCAAAGCAGAGCCCTGGGGAAGAGTGAAGGGACAACCCAATCGGTGGTTAAAAATTGGGGACTAGGCGCATGGCAGGCCCATTATGCTGTCTCTTCATCCAGCCACTGAGAGGCCTTACTTGAGCTTGGGCTCAGGCTGAGGGTCACAATGTGTGTTTGTGACCAATGTGGCCCGTGAACCTGGGCGGGGCCTCATGGCCCAACTGGTTTCAACTACACTGAACTTTGGACAATGTGCCAAACACAAGGTCTATTGCCATGGGGAAGATGTTCTGATTTCTGCACATTTACAACGCTGGGCAGAGGTTGGAGATAAGGTCTAGGTCCTGAAGCCTGAAAAACCGCAGTTGGGAAGAGATGACGACCTAAGGCCATGGCGGGTCTGATATGCTCAGTGTGGGGTCAGCTGCCTGGGTGTTGGTCAGGAGTTTCTGGCTCAGGTTGTGTCAGACAGTGCATTAGTGCATAGGTTAGACTATATAATTTGGGTACAGTCGAGTGCCGTGTAGGTTTATCCTCATTTGAGGTGCCTGGGCTGCTCATTGGGCAAGATATTTTTTCTAGAGGGCAGGCAGAGTACTGCATTGTGGGTCCCGAATTGCCAAACTTGAGGGCTTCTAGGCCACGAGTGTGAGGACAGAAGTCTGAGAACACAAGCTAGACTTGGGCTTCAGGCCGAGGGCACGGCAGGTACCCCCTGCAGATCGGAACCAATATCTCAAGCATCTGAAGTCACGGCGAGAATCAGAGGTTGGCTCAGGTTGGAGTTTCTGTGTATGACTGACCCTTCATGAACGGAGCGGAATCTCAAGGCCATAGAGGTATTCCCACGTTGGGCGTTGTGGGATGCCCTCTTCAAGGATTCCTTCTGCGGGACATTTGTGACTTGTTGAGAAGATCCAGGACATCCCATATGGAATGACTCCAGAGCACCGTTCGAGGATGGATGCCAGGGAAGCCCGCCTCGCATTCCAATTGTCTCCTAGCAACAATACAGTGAGATCGGATGGCTCTGAAGGAGCAACCTGGGTGGCTGCTTTGAAATGGACTTTTCTGAGGATGGGGCCTAATGTGTTTTGTTTCCATGAGGGCCTTGGAAAGGGGCGGTGGTACCGGGACGCTGAAGTATTCTCCTAAGCTTTTGACATAGTTCCCATGCACAAGTTTCCCTGTGGAGACGAGATTTGTCTGACGGGTGTCTCAGTAAACCCCTTATGCTGGTATTGGAATCCAGGCTTTTGAGGAGACATGCCTGTAAACCTAAGCAATGGATCCGATTATGGCCTAGAGTCCTGTCTGGTTCAATCTTCTTATCTGGGGATATCCATCTATGGAATGAGTGGAGGTGGATGCTCACCTGGTGTCAGACCTCCCTTTTTTGTCCTTGGAGACCTACACTACTGGGATGGCCTCGGGGACTTTGAGAATTCTCAAAATTTGTACGATTTTGGAAAATGAAATGGGCAGAATTCCCATGGATTGGGTAGGTCAGTCCTAATGAGTGGCTCCAGTGGCCCCAGCCTGGAGGGTGTGTGGCCCAGGACTTTTAGGACAGAAGTCTGAAAACACAAACTCAGCTTAGGTTTGGGGACGTAGGTATGGCAGGCCCAATTTACAAACCATGAGAAGAACTCTTCAGGATATGAAGAAAGAGCGAGTCTGAGGCACTTGCTCAGGCTTTGGTCTCTGGATTTTGTATCAACAATGGCTGTGGAATGTGGGGAGGCCTCCTGGGCCATGGACGAATCTTCCTCTCTGTGGATTTGGCCCGGTCCCAATTTCTTTCCGTCAATATGTGGGATGGGATGTCTCCTCTCAGGTTTGTTACCTCAGGTGTCCCAATCAAAGAGGAATTCGAAAGCAGAGCCCTGGGGAAGAGTGAAGGGACCACCCAAACTATGGTTAAAAATTGGGGCCTAGGGGCATAGCAGGCCCAATATGCTACTCTTCATCCAGCCACTGAGAGGCCTTACTTGAGGACTGGGCTCAGGCTGAGGGTCACAATGTGTGTTTGTGACCAATATGGCACACGAGCATGGACGGGGCCTCATGGGCCACACTGGTTTCAACTACACTGGACTTTGGAAAACATGCCAATCACAAGATCTCTTGCCATGGGGAAGTTGTTCTGATTTCTGCATCATTGTCAACCATGGGCAGTGGTTGGGGATAAGGTCTAGATTTTGAAGCCTGAAAAAACGCAGTTGGGAAGAGATGACGACCTAAGGCCATGGCGGGTCTGATATGCTCAGTGTGCGGTCAGCTGCCTGAAATTGGTCAGGAGGTTCTGGCTCACGTTGTGTCAGACAGTGCATTAGTGCCCAGGTTAGACTATAAAAATTTGGGTACAGTCGAGTGCCGTGTAGGTTTATCCTCATTTGAGGAGCCTGGGCAGCTCATTAGGTAAGATATTTTTTCTAGAGGGCAGGCAGAGTGCTGCATTATGGGTCTGGAATTGCCAAAATTGAAAGCTTCTGGGACACGAGTGTGAGGACAGAAGTCTGAAAACACAAGCTAGACTTGGGCTTCAGGCCGAGGGCACGGCAGGTACCCACTGCAGATCTGAACAAATATCTCAAGCATCTGAAGTCACCGCGAGGATCAGACGTTGGCCCATATTGGAGTTTCGGTGCATGTTGACCCTTCATGAACGGAGCAGAATCTCAAGGCCATGGAGCTTTTCCCACGTGGGAGTTGTGGATGCCCCCTTCAAGGATTCCTTCTGCGGGACAAATGAGTTCTGTTGGGCAGCTCCAGGACATCCCATATGGAATGACTCCAGAGCACCGTTGGAGGATGGATGCCAGGGAAGCCCGCCTCGCATTCCAATTGTCTCCTAGCAATAATACAGTTGAGATCGGATGGCTCTGCAGGAGCAACCGGGGTGGCTGAGTTGAAATGGACTTTCCTGAGGATGGGACCTAATGTGTGTTTGTGTCCATTGGGCCTAGGAATGGGGCGGTGGTAACGGGACACTGAGTATTCTCCTAAGCTTTTGACATAGCTCCCATGCACAAGTTTCCTTGTGGAGACGAGATTTGTTCTGATGGGTGCCTCAGGAAACCCCTTATGCTGGTATTGGAATCCAGGCTTTTGAGGAGACATGCCTGTAAACCAAAGCAATGGAATCGATTATGGCCTAGAGTCCTGTCTGGTTCAATCGTCTTATCTGGGGATATCCATCTATGGAATGAGTGGAGGTAGATGCTCACCTGGTGTCAGACTGCCCTT
>NW_028133927.1:0-49000 GCF_964662115.1 Mustela nivalis | reverse complement strand
AGGTTTTCAATATCTCCATATATTATTCGATGATCACTACAAATATAGCCACCATCTGTCACCATATAACACTATTATAATATCATTGACTATATTCTGTACACTGTCCCATATCTCTTTTTAAAATCTCTGATTTTTATGTTTTCTGTTATTCCAATGTTCGACCATCATTTTACTTGGATACTTTAATAAAATATGCCTGATTACACACTCTTTGCTGAAAACCATAGCATTGGATTAATAGTAGTCTTCTTCTTCTTCTTCTTTTTAAATTAACATATAATGTATTATTAGCCCCAGGGGTACAGGTCTGTGAATCGCCAGGTTTACACACTTCACAGCACTCACCAAGCACATACCCTCCCCAATGTTCATAACCCCACCACCCTCTCCCTACCCTCCACACCCCCTGGCAACTCTCCGTTTTTTTTGTGAGATTAAGAGTCTCTTATGGTTTGTCTCCCACTCGATCCCATCTTGTTTCAATTACTCTTTTCCTGTACCCCAAACCCACCACATTGCACCTCCATTTCCTCATATCAGGGAAATCATATGATAGTCTCTTTCTCTGATTGACTTGTTTTGCTAAGCATAATACCCTCTAGTTCCATCCATGTCATCGCAAATGGCAAGATTTCATTTCTTTTGATGACTGCATAGTATTCCATCATATATATATATATATATATATATATATATATATATATATATATAATTCATTTGTTGATGGACATCAAGGTTCTTTCCATAGTTTGGTTATTGTGGATATTGCTGCTATAAACATTTGGTGCACGTGCCCCTTTGGATCATATAGTAGTCTTCTTTACCTCTATCAGAACCCCAGGAAGCTTTATTTATTTATTTACTCACATAAACAGATGATCCAACACAACGTTTTTTGATGTTCAAATGTATTATAATGTCTTACCACTTAACATTATGCTTACTGCTCTCTTTCACTGTCTTACTAAATCCACATCATCACTATGCCATTTAATCAGAAAGAACATTTGAACTCAGAATTCTCTCCATATCAAGGAATGAAGACTCCTCCCTTCTGGTTGTGCAGGTAAAATAAATGTTGATATTGTCTGTCCTGCACATACCCCATCCTGTTCACCAGAATATTTACCATCAAAATAGATACAAAATAAAAACCATACCTCACCACTTCTATTACCACGCAGTATGCTAAAAACACCATCATATGTTCCTGAATTATTGACTTGATTGATAACCCCACTTCCACACATACTGCACTCCTTTTTCCCTGCAAATTTATTTTGGTACAGCAACTTAACCTAAAAATCAAGTCAGATGATTTTATTCTGCTGTTGAAAGTCTTTTGGTATCTTCCCCTTTCATATTAAATAAAAACTGAAGGCGTTTCAATGTACTAGAGCGTCATACGTCAATACGTTCTTCCTCTCTCCACCACTATGAACTCCTGATTGGCCTCCTTGCTTTTCCTCAAAAGTAACAGACCAGCTGTTCACACAAAGTCTATATACTTACTTGCTCTGCCTAGAGCAATCTTTTCCTTTAATATTTGTATAACACCCTCCTTCACTTCCTGGGTCTTTGTGCAAATAACATCTCACAAATGAGATATAACCACCCAACACAAAATACAATTAACTTTCATCCCAGCATTCTCCAATGGCTTTTACCTTTCTTGTATTTCTTTGTAACACTTATCACCATCAACCATCAATGATTATTCTATTATTGGTTTATTTTCCTATTGGAGACAGAGAGAGAGAGAATTGGGAGGGGGCGCAGAGGAAGAAGAAAACACCCCACTGCCTAGAAAGCCTGCTGGGAAGTTACATCCCAGCACTCTGAGATCATGACCCAAGCCAAAGGCAGTCACTCAATGGGCTGAGCCACTAAGGTGCCCCTCTATTATTGGTTTATTTTACTATTATATTTCAAAAGAATGCAAGCTCTTTGTGGTCAGGTATTTTATAAGTTTTATTAATTGAAGTATTCTCAGAAAGGTAGCTGGCAGATTGTAAGGGCTCACTAAACTGTATTTTCTTGTTATTATTGGGCTCCTTTATGGGCTTTACCTCTTACGCTAGACGTTTATCCTTCAGATGTAAGCAATAAGAATAGAGCCCTGCTGCCTGTTCAAATGAGTAAAAAGCCTGTATTAAGTGGATATTTTAAAAGCTAAATGAATGGCTTAATAGTTGTATATAGGGGGAAAGGGAACATATTTTCCACGGTTTAGAAGTGGAGTTCTTTTATAGAGTTCTTGTACAAGCCTACACTATTGAACGATAATGGGCAGTTGTACATTGCAATTATACAAACACTTTGGTAATTTATATCCTTTTTTTGTAATTCATGACTGGACCATTTAATTCCTTAGGAGCATTATAGCATTTCAACTTTTCATGTTCAATAAACTTATTGGGGTTGCTCCCTTTTTTATTCAAATGGAGAAATAGTCATGATTTCATCTAAAGAAAGTGTTATTGATTGTGTTGTTTTCTAGGAATGAGTCGCACATGCTAGTTTAAAAGTTTTGTTAAATTCCCAAGTGTGTCACCGATAAAAGCCTTTTGTAGATTAGTAACTTGCTCAAAACAGAAAAGTTATGTAACACTCAATTGTTATACTATCTTTGTTTCCATCTTGCATTGTAATAACACCCATCTTAACTCTATTTAAGACAAGTCATCGCCAGATGGCTTTCTGGCATTGATTGCATGATATGAAATCTAGTATAACTAAAAGTTTTTGGTTTTAGTAGCCTATAAATCAATTTAGAAAAATATATGTATTTGAATATAAGGTAAAGTTTTAAATTATTTGGCAATAGTAAACTAAACTTTTTTTTGGTAAATTTTTATTTTCTAAAATTTCATTGAGCTCTTTTGCAATAAGAAACAAGTTACAAAAAATTAAGGTTTATTTACCCCAATTCAAAATTATTAGGAATATAATCATAGAGGTTGAAGTATTTAAAATATGGAACCCCAAATATTTTATTAGGTAAATTCTTGAATGCTGAGCATTCACTGTTAAAATATACTACTACTATTGATAGACTGGTAGAAGCCTAAAATCAAATATTTATTAAATATTTATATCCATATCTTTTCATGGCTTGGTAATTCATTTCTCTAGCATTAAATAAGATTCCATTGTTTGCATGTACTACACTTTATTTGAACTTTCACCTATGAAAGGATATCTTGGTTGCTTCCAAGCTTTTGTCAGTAATGAATAAAACTACTATAGACATCTTTGTGGGTATAGGTTTCATCTTCTTTGGATAAATACCAAGAACTGCTACTGCTGAATCATCTGGCAAGAATATGTTTAGTTTTGTAAGAAACTGCCAAGTTGTTTTCCATTCTTTATTCTCAATAGACATGGAAGAACATTCCTGTTGCTCCACATCCTCACCAACATTTTGTGTTCTGTTGTCAGTGTTCTGGATTTTGGGTATGTACTGGTGTCTCTTTTTTGTTTTAATTTGCATTTTCCTGATGACATATGATGTGAAGCATCTTTTTATATGCTTATTTGCCATCTGTAATATTTTCTTTTGTGAGGTATCTGCTAAGGTCTTTGGCTCATTTGTAATCAGGTTTTTCCACAATTGTTGAGTTTTAAGGGGTCTTTGTGTCTTTTTGATTAACAGTCCTTTGCCAGATGTGTATTTTGCAAATTTTTTCTCACAGTCTGTGCTTTGCCTTTTCATTCTCTTGGCATTGTTTCACAGAGTAGACATTTTTAAATTCAGTGCTTGTGCTTTTGTAGCTAAAGTTATTTCCAAAACCAAGGTCATTTAAATTTTCTTCTATATTACCTTCTACATGTTTCATGTTTAGGTTTATATATAATCTGAGTTAATTTTTGTGAAGAGTGTATGATATCTGCCTGGATTTATTTTATTTTATTATTTATTTTATTTTTATTTTATATTTTTACATTTAGCTTCACCATTACTCCAGAACCATTTGTTTAAAAGATTCTATTTTGCTCTCTTGTATTGCTTTTGCTTTTATATTAAATATAAAATATAATTGATAATATATATTCTGTTCCTTTAATCTAGTCTTTCTGTGGTATTACAATATCTTGCTTCCAATTATCGTTATGGTATACTTTTTTTAAAGGTTTATTTATTTATTTGACAGAGAGAGAGATCACAAATAGGCAGAGAGTCAGACAGAGAGAGAAATGAGGAGAAGCAGGCTCCCTGCTGAGCAGAGAGCCCAATACAGGACTCGACCCCAGGCCCCTGGGATCATGACCTGAGCCAAAGTCAGAAGCTTAACCCACTGAGCCAACCAGGCGCCCCATCGTTATGGTAAACTTTGAAGTCAGTCCTCAGGCTTTGTTCTCCTTCAACACTATGTTGACTATTGTGAGTCTTTGCCTCTCCATATAAACTTTAAAATAAGTTTGTTAATATTAAAAAAAAAAAAGAACTTGATGGAGTGCATTAATTGTATAGATAAACTCTGAAACCAGTGACCTCTTGAGCTTAGCAGGAGATAGACCATGGACATCAGTTGTCACAGTGGTGCCTCTGGCAGAACCTATTGCAAATCCCTAGGCAAAATGAGACCTCAAGGATCTGAGAGATGTCTAAGAAGTACTTGATACATCCCTTGGGTATGGTTTATTGAAGTGTCCACCTGTCTGAAAGCTGGGGAATCTAGATAAGGGAGGGAAAATTAGTTATGATAAAACATATCAACAAACATGAATAAATGTTGTAAAACTAATTGTCATGGCTCATATACAATATGACCAACAGAGGGACCATCAAAAGGAAAGCATCAGTTATGTTTATTGTGAAATGTTTTATTCAAAATAAAGCAATGAGAGGGAAGACACAATGAGAAAATTACCATTTTTTAAATGGTAACCTTCTTACAAAATGGAATAGGGTTTATATTCTAAGTAGTATATTGAAAAGTAAAACATTGGGGTGCCTGGGTGGCTCAGTGGTTTGGGCTGCTGCCTTCGTCTCGGGTCATGATCTCAGGGTCCTGGAATTGAGCCCTGCATCGGGCTCTCAGCTCCGCAGGAAGCCTGCTTCTCTCTCTCTCTCTCTCTGCCTGTCTCTCTGCCTACTTGTGATCTCTGTCTGTCAAATAAATAAATAAAATCTTTTTAAAAAAAAGAAAAGAAAGGTAAAACATTAAAAAATAAAATTTAAATTTAAAAAAATTATGTGATTTTTAAAAAAGGTTAAAAAGAGAAGAAACATTTTTCTTATAACTGGAAAATACATTGTATATATATCTATCAAAAATAACTTGTCGGGTTCCTGGGTGGCTTGTGGGTTAAGCCGCTGCCTTCAGCTTAGGTCATGATCTCAGGGTCCAGGGATGGGGCTCCACATTGGGCTCTCTGCTCAACGGGGAGCCTGCTACCTCCTCTCTCTCTTTGCCTGCCTCTCTGCCTACTTGTAATCTCTCTCTCTGTCAAATAAATAAATAAAATCTTTAAAAAAAAATAACTTGTCATGGGGGCACCTGGGTGGCTCAGTGGGTTAAAGCCTCTGCCTTCGGCTCAGGTCATGGTCCCAGAATCTTGGATCGAGTCCCACATCGGGCTCTCAGCTCAGCAGGGAGCCTACTTCCCCCCTCTCACTCTGCCTGACCCTGCCTACTTGTGATCTCTGTCAAAGAAATAAATAAAATCTTTTATAAAAAAATTTTAAAAAATAACTTGTCATGTCTGGAATCAGGAGCATATGGAAAAAAATAATATCTGAGGACAATACTTCTGCCATGTTTTGTGCCTTGTTAATATTTTTAAACAGTCAGGCAACTTTTAGCTTTATTGAAATACCTACTAAGAGACTAGCAGTGCCTTTTGGAGCCCTATGACTATAAAAAGTAATTGCAAATATTCAAAATGTTTAGTATGGTGTCACTATTTAGGGCCACCACCAAGCATGTTTCAGAAGTAAGCATAACTGTTACACTTCTGTAAGGCAAAAGGGCATGTTTTCAGGAGTTCCATCTGCTGTACCAGGAAGTGAATCAAGTAATGAATTTTGTCTATAAAATAATTCACTTTTCAATTTAACATTCCTCATTCCACATTATAATAATAAAAACTAGGAGGAGACTAAAACAAACAAACAACTACAACTACAACAACCAGCTTTTCCTTCAGTGGAAAAGTAAATAGAACCTTATGAGTAGCCTGAAATTTATTTTTAAATATTTTTAAGATAAGCGTTTTTGTTAGAAAACCATATATTTTATATAGCTAAGAAATAACAGGCAAAGTTTTATTAACGTCTAAAAAGTCTAGTTACTTCTATTTATCTATTAACTCATCTCTTTATGAAGTAGAACATGATCACACCTATTGTATCTACCCAAGTTTGTATGCTTTGGTTATTTTATGTTTGCTATTTCCTTGCTTAATTTTTACAATATTTGATACATAATAGTATCTTTAAGTCCATCTACGGTTTCACAGAATTTGTTTGAACTTCATCAATATGTACAATACTTTTTGCACGTTGATTAAAAATTACGAGATATGGGGGCTCCTGGGTGGCTCAGTGGTTTAGGCCTCTGCCTTCGGCTCAGGTCATGATTTCAGGGTCCTGGGATGGAGCCCCACATCGGGCTCTCTGCTCAGCGGGGTGCCTGCTCCCCCACCCCTCTCTCTGCCTGCCTCTCTACCTACTTTTGATCTGTCAAATGGGTAAATAAGATCTTTCAAAAAAGATTTACTAGGTGTGAAATACACCGAGGCTATGGGAAGGAAAATGATTTCACCTGCTCTGATTAGGAAGTGGTTGAAGCCTGAATTAAAGTGCTACAAAAAGAGTCAAGACCTGGGAAATATATGGGTAAAAAATCCCTAGAAAAACACCAATAATAACGGGCTGCTCAGTATTGATCCAGATCCTGCGGTAGGCAAAGAAGAGCTGGTTTTAGCCAGAGGATGATCTCCGTTTGTCTTCATGATCTGGCATTTCCTGCAAGCCAGGCATGGGGCTCTGCACTAGAGCTGCAAATGCTGGGAAGCCCTCACTGTCCCTTTTCTCTTCTCAGGGGGACAACGGGCATGTCCATGGTGCAGTGTGACAGGTTTTACCACAGGGAGATAAAAGACTGCCAAGGGTAGGTTGGAGCTGGGAAAAGGCACTTAGGAACAGATTTTGAGGGGAGGTGATAGACAAGGGCAAAGCGAAGAATGGGGATGAGTGTGTCACTTTCAAAGTGCCAGGAGGCAGCACAGTGCATTCGAAAATCTACAGCAAGTTCAGGACAACGGGCAGCTGATCTGGCAGCATCACCTGGGGATGGAGGCTGAGCCCCGGGGTTAACACTGGGGGTGAGCTGGTTTGTATACTATGCCGAGAAGGTGAGGTACTACACTGTGGGGGCACAGGGAGCTACCGGAGGATTTCAAATATCAGAATCGTCACCATCATAGAGTATTTAATTGCAACCTAGCTTTCATCAAGGGTAAGATGCACTATAGTTTCTGTTCGACTAAGAAAGAGAAATGCTGTCAGTTAAACTAGGATATGTCATCAACTGCAAGAGTTATTAGAATGGGGGGGGGAGGAGAAATCTTAGAACAAGTAAACTGTGGTACTAGAATAATTAAGAAAGGTCGAACACTTGGATCAACTAAAAAAGTGATTATTGCTTACCATGTGCCCCAAACTATATTAAGTCTTAGAACAAGAGACGATTTCATCTTGATGCCCCGAAGCTGTTAGACCCAAGGTACAGAGGGCAGTAGCCAACGACAAGCAGGCCACAAGTGCCATGTGCAGACTCGAAGAGCAACTGCCTTTGAGAGAGGAAACGGTTGAGAGTGGGCTTTCTGAGGAAGAGAATTACTAGCTGGGAAAGTAGGAACATTGACACAGAATCAGAATTGATGCCCCTACGTGACAGAGTTGGTGAAACTTCCCTTCTAAGACATCTTGAGGCTCCTCAGAAATGTATTCTTCATTTTGGACGGAACATTCAGGATAAATATGATCTGTTCGAGTTCCTGGTTCTCTCATCAGGTCTGTTTCTTAGGATTCACTGGCACAAGATAAGGGTTTTGATAGTCCAGGGTAAATCCTGACAAAAGCAAAGCACGGTATCTATGAAAAACTAACCACTCAGAAGAGAACAACAGATAAAAGGCCAGGCCGACCTGTCCCTGCAGGATAGGTAAGGTTGGTCTGGCAACAGGGGTAGAGGGGAAGTGCCCATCCTCTGCTAGAAGAGCTAGAGAAGACCCCTTCCGGAGAGACCACCAGGAGAGGAGAGCAGTAGGTGCTGATGATGAAGAATATTTTAATCAGCAGATAAGGTCAAAATGACAAAGTTCCAGGATCAGAGTAAACATATGGGATTAAAAAATAAAAATTAAAAAAAAATTTTTTTTGAAAGGACTTTTTTTTTAAAGGACTTTAAACAAAAGTCCTTTTTAAGAGACAGTTGGCTGTTTAAACCAAAAGTACAACTCACTGAGAGAATCGCCGCATTATTTATTGGGGTAGAAAGGACCTGGAATGCAGAAAGACCCATTCTGCAGAAGAAAAAATAGAATCACTAACAGGCCTCATGCCTTGCACAGCAGGGGCTAGAATCCCTGCCTCATGAGACCCTGTGCTAGAAGGCCGCTAGAACCATCTCAACTATGTTCGTTTTCCTTGGAAGCCAACAAGTGTTTGCCAGGTTAAGAGCACGGTAACAATCAGTCACGTTATGTTATAATGATTGTCGGTATCTTTAAAAGCCTTGTCTAGTTCCTTTTTGAGTAACCCTCACCCACACTTAGAGAAATTTACCTGTGGTTCACCTCTTTGAAATACCTCATTGTTGTTTCACATTTACAATACCCAAAAAAAAAAAAAAAATCTTTTAATTAACAAAGTGTTCAGAAGGGGGCGCCACTGTAAACAATGAGAGTTTTCGCTGCCCTGACAGTTTTGTTGCAGAAACAGCAGAAAGCACTCAGGTCAGACACAGGCAAGGGCTGGAGGGATTTTTAAAATTACAAAAACCGAACCAAATCAAACCAAAACAAAAATCAAAACCAATGTCCAAGATTTCACGTTTGCTACTAAAGGTATGACATTCTCCTAAGACATGCGAGTGACTTGATCAATATATTTATATATTTATATTTGAAGAAGAAGGAACTATTTGATGCAGCAAATGAACGTTGATTAAAAATTACCAGCATGGGGGCTCCTGGGTGGCTCAGTGGTTTAGTCCTCTGCCTTCGGCTCAGGTCATGATTTCAGGGTCCTAGGATGGAGCCCCACATCGGGCTCTCTGCTCAGCGGGGAGCCTGCTCCCCCACCCCTCTCTCTGCCTGCCTCTCTACCTACATTTGATCTGTCAAATGGGTAAATAAGATCTTTCAAAAAAGATTTACTAGGTGTGAAATACACCGAGGCTATGGGAAGGAAAATGATTTCACCTGATCTGACTAAGAAGTGGTTGAAGCCTGAATTAAAGTGCTACAAAAAGAGTCAAGACCTGGGAAATATATGGGTAAAAAATCCCTAGAAAAACAGCAATAATAACGGGCTGCTCTGTATTGATCCAGATCCTGAGGTAGGCAAAGAAGAGCTGGTTTTAGCCAGAGGATGATCTCCGTTTGTCTTCATGATCTGGCATTTCCTGCAAGCCAGGCATGGGGCTCTGCACTAGAGCTGCAAATGCTGGGAAGCCCTCACTGTCCCTTTTCTCTTCTCAGGGGGACAACGGGCATGTCCATGGTGCAGTGTGACAGGTTTTACCACAGGGAGATAAAAGACTGCCAAGGGTAGGTTGGAGCTGGGAAAAGGCACTTAGGAACAGATTTTGAGGGGAGGTGATAGACAAGGGCAAAGCGAAGAATGGGGATGAGTGTGTCACTTTCAAAGTGCCAGGAGGCAGCACAGTGCATTCGAAAATCTACAGCAAGTTCAGGACAACGGGCAGCTGATCTGGCAGCATCACCTGGGGATGGAGGCTGAGCCCCGGGGTTAACACTGGGGGTGAGCTGGTTTGTATACTATGCCGAGAAGGTGAGGTACTACACTGTGGGGGCACAGGGAGCTACCGGAGGATTTCAAATATCAGAATCGTAACCATAATAGAGTATTTAATTGCAACCTAGCTTTCCTCAAGGGTAAGATGCACTATAGTTTATGTTCGACTAAGAAAGAGAAATGCTGTCAGTTAAACTAGGATATGTCATCAACTGCAAGAGTTATTAGAATGGGGGGGGGAGGAGAAATCTTAGAACAAGTAAACTGTGGTACTAGAATAATTAAGAAAGGTCGAACACTTGGATCAACTAAAAAAAGTGATTATTGCTTACCATGTGCCCCAAACTATATTAAGTCTTAGAACAAGAGACAATTTCATCTTGATGCCCCGAAGCTGTTAGACCCAAGGTACAGAGGGCAGTAGCCAACGACAAGCAGGCCCCAAGTGCCATGTGCAGACTCGAAGAGCAACTGCCTTTGAGAGAGGAAACGGTTGAGAGTGGGCTTTCTGAGGAAGAGAATTACTAGCTGGGAAAGTAGGAACATTGACACAGAATCAGAATTGATGCCCCTACGTGACAGAGTTGGTGAAACTTCCCTTCTAAGACATCTTGAGGCTCCTCAGAAATGTATTCTTCATTTTGGACGGAACATTCAGGATAAATATGATCTGTTCGAGTTCCTGGTTCTCTCATCAGGTCTGTTTCTTAGGATTCACTGGCACAAGATAAGGGTTTTGATAGTCCAGGGTAAATCCTGACAAAAGCAAAGCACGGTATCTATGAAAAACTAACCACTCAGAAGAGAACAACAGATAAAAGGCCAGGCCGACCTGTCCCTGCAGGATAGGTAAGGTTGGTCTGGCAACAGGGGTAGAGGGGAAGTGCCCATCCTCTGCTAGAAGATCTAGAGAAGACCCCTTCCGGAGAGACCACCAGGAGAGGAGAGCAGTAGGTGCTGATGATGAAGAATATTTTAATCAGCAGATAAGGTCAAAATGACAAAGTTCCAGGATCAGAGTAAACATATGGGATTAAAAAATAAAAATTAAAGAAAAATTTTTTTTGAAAGGACTTTTTTTTTAAAGGACTTTAAACAAAAGTCCTTTTTAAGAGACAGTTGGCTGTTTAAACCAAAAGTACAACTCACTGAGAGAATCGCCGCATTATTTATTGGGGTAGAAAGGACCTGGAATGCAGAAAGACCCATTCTGCAGAAGAAAAAATAGAATCACTAACAGGCCTCATGCCTTGCACAGCAGGGGCTAGAATCCCTGCCTCATGAGACCCTGTGCTAGAAGGCCGCTAGAACCATCTCAACTATGTTCGTTTTCCTTGGAAGCCAACAAGTGTTTGCCAGGTTAAGAGCACGGTAACAATCAGTCACGTTATGTTATAATGATTGTCGGTATCTTTAAAAGCCTTGTCTAATTCCTTTATGAGTAACCCTCTCCCACACTTAGAGAAATTTACCTGTGGTCCACCTCTTTGAAATACCTCATTGTTGTTTCACATTTACAATACCCCAAAAAAAAAAAAAATCTTTTAATTAACAAAGTGTTCAGAAGGGGGCGCCACTGTAAACAATGAGAGTTTTCGCTGCCCTGACAGTTTTGTTGCAGAAACAGCAGAAAGCACTCAGGTCAGACACAGCCAAGGGCTGGAGGGATTTTTAAAATTACAAAAACCGAACCAAATCAAACCAAAACAAAAATCAAAACCAATGTCCAAGATTTCACGTTTGCTACTAAAGGTATGACATTCTCCTAAGACATGCGAGTGACTTGATCAATATATTTATATATTTATATTTGAAGAAGAAGGAACTATTTGATGCAGCAAATGAACGTTGATTAAAAATTACCAGCATGGGGGCTCCTGGGTGGCTCAGTGGTTTAGTCCTCTGCCTTCGGCTCAGGTCATGATTTCAGGGTCCTAGGATGGAGCCCCACATCGGGCTCTCTGCTCAGCGGGGAGCCTGCTCCCCCACCCCTCTCTCTGCCTGCCTCTCTACCTACATTTGATCTGTCAAATGGGTAAATAAGATCTTTCAAAAAAGATTTACTAGGTGTGAAATACACCGAGGCTATGGGAAGGAAAATGATTTCACCTGATCTGACTAAGAAGTGGTTGAAGCCTGAATTAAAGTGCTACAAAAAGAGTCAAGACCTGGGAAATATATGGGTAAAAAATCCCTAGAAAAACAGCAATAATAACGGGCTGCTCTGTATTGATCCAGATCCTGAGGTAGGCAAAGAAGAGCTGGTTTTAGCCAGAGGATGATCTCCGTTTGTCTTCATGATCTGGCATTTCCTGCAAGCCAGGCATGGGGCTCTGCACTAGAGCTGCAAATGCTGGGAAGCCCTCACTGTCCCTTTTCTCTTCTCAGGGGGACAACGGGCATGTCCATGGTGCAGTGTGACAGGTTTTACCACAGGGAGATAAAAGACTGCCAAGGGTAGGTTGGAGCTGGGAAAAGGCACTTAGGAACAGATTTTGAGGGGAGGTGATAGACAAGGGCAAAGCGAAGAATGGGGATGAGTGTGTCACTTTCAAAGTGCCAGGAGGCAGCACAGTGCATTCGGGAATCTACAGCAAGTTCAGGACAACGGGCAGCTGATCTGGCAGCATCACCTGGGGATGGAGGCTGAGCCCCGGGGTTAACACTGGGGGTGAGCTGGTTTGTATACTATGCCGAGAAGGTGAGGTACTACACTGTGGGGGCACAGGGAGCTACCGGAGGATTTCAAATATCAGAATCGTCACCATCATAGAGTATTTAATTGCAACCTAGCTTTCATCAAGGGTAAGATGCACTATAGTTTATGTTCGACTAAGAAAGAGAAATGCTGTCAGTTAAACTAGGATATGTCATCAACTGCAAGAGTTATTAGAATGGGGGGGGGGGGAGGAGAAATCTTAGAACAAGTAAACTGTGGTACTAGAATAATTAAGAAAGGTCGAACACTTGGATCAACTAAAAAAGTGATTATTGCTTACCATGTGCCCCAAACTATATTAAGTCTTAGAACAAGAGACGATTTCATCTTGATGCCCCGAAGCTGTTAGACCCAAGGTACAGAGGGCAGTAGCCAACGACAAGCAGGCCCCAAGTGCCATGTGCAGACACTAAGAGCAACTGCCTTTGAGAGAGGAAACGGTTGAGAGTGGGCTTTCTGAGGAAGAGAATTACTAGCTTGGAAAGTATGAAAATTGACACAGAATCAGAATTGATGCCCCTACATGACAGAGTTGGTGAAACTTTCCTTCTAAGACATCTTGAGGCTCCTCAGAAATGTATTCTTCATTTTGGACGGAACATTCAGGATAAATATGATCTGTTCGAGTTCCTGGTTCTCTCATCAGGTCTGTTTCTTAGGATTCACTGGCACAAGATAAGGGTTTTGATAGTCCAGGGTAAATCCAGACAAAAGCAAAGCACGGTATCTATGAAAAACTAACCACTCAGAAGAGAACAACAGATAAAAGGCCAGGCCGACCTGTCCCTGCAGGATAGGTAAGGTTGGTCTGGCAACAGGTGTAGAAGGGAAGTGTCCATCCTCTGCTAGAAGATCTAGAGAAGACCCCTTCCGGAGAGACCACCAGGAGAGGAGAGCAGTAGGTGCTGATGATGAAGAATATTTTAATCAGCAGATAAGGTCAAAATGACAAAGTTCCAGGATCAGAGTAAACATATGGGATTAAAAAATAAAAATTAAAAAAAAAATTTTTTTTGAAAGGACTTTTTTTTTAAAGGACTTTAAACAAAAGTCCTTTTTAAGAGACAGTTGGCTGTTTAAACCAAAAGTACAACTCACTGAGAGAATCGCCGCATTATTTATTGGGGTAGAAAGGACCTGGAATGCAGAAAGACCCATTCTGCAGAAGAAAAAATAGAATCACTAACAGGCCTCATGGCTTGCACAGCCAGTGGCTAGAATGCCTGCCTCATGAGACCCTGTGCTAGAAGGCCGCTAGAACCATCTCAACTATGTTCGTCTTTCTTGGAAGCCAACAAGTGTTTGCCAGGTTAAGAGCACGGTAACAATCAGTCACGTTATGTTATAATGATTGTCGGTATCTTTAAAAGCCTTGTCTAGTTCCTTTTTGAGTAACCCTCACCCACACTTAGAGAAATTTACCTGTGGTTCACCTCTTTGAAATACCTCATTGTTGTTTCACATTTACAATACCCAAAAAAAAAAAAAAAAATCTTTTAATTAACAAAGTGTTCAGAAGGGGGCGCCACTGTAAACAATGAGAGTTTTCGCTGCCCTGACAGTTTTGTTGCAGAAACAGCAGAAAGCACTCAGGTCAGACACAGCCAAGGGCTGGAGGAATTTTTAAAATTACAAAAACCGAACCAAATCAAACCAAAACAAAAATCAAAACCAATGTCCAAGATTTCACGTTTGCTACTAAAGGTATGACATTCTCCTAAGACATGCGAGTGACTTGATCAATATATTTATATATTTATATTTGAAGAAGAAGGAACTATTTGATGCAGCAAATGAACGTTGATTAAAAATTACCAGCATGGGGGCTCCTGGGTGGCTCAGTGGTTTAGTCCTCTGCCTTCGGCTCAGGTCATGATTTCAGGGTCCTAGGATGGAGCCCCACATCGGGCTCTCTGCTCAGCGGGGAGCCTGCTCCCCCACCCCTCTCTCTGCCTGCCTCTCTACCTACATTTGATCTGTCAAATGGGTAAATAAGATCTTTCAAAAAAGATTTACTAGGTGTGAAATACACCGAGGCTATGGGAAGGAAAATGATTTCACCTGATCTGACTAAGAAGTGGTTGAAGCCTGAATTAAAGTGCTACAAAAAGAGTCAAGACCTGGGAAATATATGGGTAAAAAATCCCTAGAAAAACAGCAATAATAACGGGCTGCTCTGTATTGATCCAGATCCTGAGGTAGGCAAAGAAGAGCTGGTTTTAGCCAGAGGATGATCTCCGTTTGTCTTCATGATCTGGCATTTCCTGCAAGCCAGGCATGGGGCTCTGCACTAGAGCTGCAAATGCTGGGAAGCCCTCACTGTCCCTTTTCTCTTCTCAGGGGGACAACGGGCATGTCCATGGTGCAGTGTGACAGGTTTTACCACAGGGAGATAAAAGACTGCCAAGGGTAGGTTGGAGCTGGGAAAAGGCACTTAGGAACAGATTTTGAGGGGAGGTGATAGACAAGGGCAAAGCGAAGAATGGGGATGAGTGTGTCACTTTCAAAGTGCCAGGAGGCAGCACAGTGCATTCGGGAATCTACAGCAAGTTCAGGACAACGGGCAGCTGATCTGGCAGCATCACCTGGGGATGGAGGCTGAGCCCCGGGGTTAACACTGGGGGTGAGCTGGTTTGTATACTATGCCGAGAAGGTGAGGTACTACACTGTGGGGGCACAGGGAGCTACCGGAGGATTTCAAATATCAGAATCGTCACCATCATAGAGTATTTAATTGCAACCTAGCTTTCATCAAGGGTAAGATGCACTATAGTTTATGTTCGACTAAGAAAGAGAAATGCTGTCAGTTAAACTAGGATATGTCACAAAGTGCAAGAGTTATTAGAATGGGGGGGAGGACAAATCTTAGAACAAGTAAACTGTGGTACTAGAATAATTAAGAAAGGTCGAACACTTGGATCAACTAAAAAAGTGATTATTGCTTACCATGTGCCCCAAACTATATTAAGTCTTAGAACAAGAGACGATTTCATCTTGATGCCCCGAAGCTGTTAGACCCAAGGTACAGAGGGCAGTAGCCAACGACAAGCAGGCCACAAGTGCCATGTGCAGACTCGAAGAGCAACTGCCTTTGAGAGAGGAAACGGTTGAGAGTGGGCTTTCTGAGGAAGAGAATTACTAGCTGGGAAAGTAGGAACATTGACACAGAATCAGAATTGATGCCCCTACGTGACTGAGTTGGTGAAACTTCCCTTCTAAGACATCTTGAGGCTCCTCAGAAATGTATTCTTCATTTTGGACGGAACATTCAGGATAAATATGATCTGTTCGAGTTCCTGGTTCTCTCATCAGGTCTGTTTCTTAGGATTCACTGGCACAAGATAAGGGTTTTGATAGTCCAGGGTAAATCCTGACAAAAGCAAAGCACGGTATCTATGAAAAACTAACCACTCAGAAGAGAACAACAGATAAAAGGCCAGGCCGACCTGTCCCTGCAGGATAGGTAAGGTTGGTCTGGCAACAGGGGTAGAGGGGAAGTGCCCATCCTCTGCTAGAAGATCTAGAGAAGACCCCTTCCGGAGAGACCACCAGGAGAGGAGAGCAGTAGGTGCTGATGATGAAGAATATTTTAATCAGCAGATAAGGTCAAAATGACAAAGTTCCAGGATCAGAGTAAACATATGGGATTAAAAAATAAAAATTAAAGAAAAATTTTTTTTGAAAGGACTTTTTTTTTAAAGGACTTTAAACAAAAGTCCTTTTTAAGAGACAGTTGGCTGTTTAAACCAAAAGTACAACTCACTGAGAGAATCGCCGCATTATTTATTGGGGTAGAAAGGACCTGGAATGCAGAAAGACCCATTCTGCAGAAGAAAAAATAGAATCACTAACAGGCCTCATGCCTTGCACAGCAGGGGCTAGAATCCCTGCCTCATGAGACCCTGTGCTAGAAGGCCGCTAGAACCATCTCAACTATGTTCGTTTTCCTTGGAAGCCAACAAGTGTTTGCCAGGTTAAGAGCACGGTAACAATCAGTCACGTTATGTTATAATGATTGTCGGTATCTTTAAAAGCCTTGTCTAATTCCTTTATGAGTAACCCTCTCCCACACTTAGAGAAATTTACCTGTGGTCCACCTCTTTGAAATACCTCATTGTTGTTTCACATTTACAATACCCCAAAAAAAAAAAAAATCTTTTAATTAACAAAGTGTTCAGAAGGGGGCGCCACTGTAAACAATGAGAGTTTTCGCTGCCCTGACAGTTTTGTTGCAGAAACAGCAGAAAGCACTCAGGTCAGACACAGCCAAGGGCTGGAGGGATTTTTAAAATTACAAAAACCGAACCAAATCAAACCAAAACAAAAATCAAAACCAATGTCCAAGATTTCACGTTTGCTACTAAAGGTATGACATTCTCCTAAGACATGCGAGTGACTTGATCAATATATTTATATATTTATATTTGAAGAAGAAGGAACTATTTGATGCAGCAAATGAACGTTGATTAAAAATTACCAGCATGGGGGCTCCTGGGTGGCTCAGTGGTTTAGTCCTCTGCCTTCGGCTCAGGTCATGATTTCAGGGTCCTAGGATGGAGCCCCACATCGGGCTCTCTGCTCAGCGGGGAGCCTGCTCCCCCACCCCTCTCTCTGCCTGCCTCTCTACCTACATTTGATCTGTCAAATGGGTAAATAAGATCTTTCAAAAAAGATTTACTAGGTGTGAAATACACCGAGGCTATGGGAAGGAAAATGATTTCACCTGATCTGACTAAGAAGTGGTTGAAGCCTGAATTAAAGTGCTACAAAAAGAGTCAAGACCTGGGAAATATATGGGTAAAAAATCCCTAGAAAAACAGCAATAATAACGGGCTGCTCTGTATTGATCCAGATCCTGAGGTAGGCAAAGAAGAGCTGGTTTTAGCCAGAGGATGATCTCCGTTTGTCTTCATGATCTGGCATTTCCTGCAAGCCAGGCATGGGGCTCTGCACTAGAGCTGCAAATGCTGGGAAGCCCTCACTGTCCCTTTTCTCTTCTCAGGGGGACAACGGGCATGTCCATGGTGCAGTGTGACAGGTTTTACCACAGGGAGATAAAAGACTGCCAAGGGTAGGTTGGAGCTGGGAAAAGGCACTTAGGAACAGATTTTGAGGGGAGGTGATAGACAAGGGCAAAGCGAAGAATGGGGATGAGTGTGTCACTTTCAAAGTGCCAGGAGGCAGCACAGTGCATTCGGGAATCTACAGCAAGTTCAGGACAACGGGCAGCTGATCTGGCAGCATCACCTGGGGATGGAGGCTGAGCCCCGGGGTTAACACTGGGGGTGAGCTGGTTTGTATACTATGCCGAGAAGGTGAGGTACTACACTGTGGGGGCACAGGGAGCTACCGGAGGATTTCAAATATCAGAATCGTCACCATCATAGAGTATTTAATTGCAACCTAGCTTTCATCAAGGGTAAGATGCACTATAGTTTATGTTCGACTAAGAAAGAGAAATGCTGTCAGTTAAACTAGGATATGTCATCAACTGCAAGAGTTATTAGAATGGGGGGGGGGAGGAGAAATCTTAGAACAAGTAAACTGTGGTACTAGAATAATTAAGAAAGGTCGAACACTTGGATCAACTAAAAAAGTGATTATTGCTTACCATGTGCCCCAAACTATATTAAGTCTTAGAACAAGAGACGATTTCATCTTGATGCCCCGAAGCTGTTAGACCCAAGGTACAGAGGGCAGTAGCCAACGACAAGCAGGCCCCAAGTGCCATGTGCAGACACTAAGAGCAACTGCCTTTGAGAGAGGAAACGGTTGAGAGTGGGCTTTCTGAGGAAGAGAATTACTAGCTTGGAAAGTATGAAAATTGACACAGAATCAGAATTGATGCCCCTACATGACAGAGTTGGTGAAACTTTCCTTCTAAGACATCTTGAGGCTCCTCAGAAATGTATTCTTCATTTTGGACGGAACATTCAGGATAAATATGATCTGTTCGAGTTCCTGGTTCTCTCATCAGGTCTGTTTCTTAGGATTCACTGGCACAAGATAAGGGTTTTGATAGTCCAGGGTAAATCCAGACAAAAGCAAAGCACGGTATCTATGAAAAACTAACCACTCAGAAGAGAACAACAGATAAAAGGCCAGGCCGACCTGTCCCTGCAGGATAGGTAAGGTTGGTCTGGCAACAGGTGTAGAAGGGAAGTGTCCATCCTCTGCTAGAAGATCTAGAGAAGACCCCTTCCGGAGAGACCACCAGGAGAGGAGAGCAGTAGGTGCTGATGATGAAGAATATTTTAATCAGCAGATAAGGTCAAAATGACAAAGTTCCAGGATCAGAGTAAACATATGGGATTAAAAAATAAAAATTAAAAAAAAAATTTTTTTTGAAAGGACTTTTTTTTTAAAGGACTTTAAACAAAAGTCCTTTTTAAGAGACAGTTGGCTGTTTAAACCAAAAGTACAACTCACTGAGAGAATCGCCGCATTATTTATTGGGGTAGAAAGGACCTGGAATGCAGAAAGACCCATTCTGCAGAAGAAAAAATAGAATCACTAACAGGCCTCATGGCTTGCACAGCCAGTGGCTAGAATGCCTGCCTCATGAGACCCTGTGCTAGAAGGCCGCTAGAACCATCTCAACTATGTTCGTCTTTCTTGGAAGCCAACAAGTGTTTGCCAGGTTAAGAGCACGGTAACAATCAGTCACGTTATGTTATAATGATTGTCGGTATCTTTAAAAGCCTTGTCTAGTTCCTTTTTGAGTAACCCTCACCCACACTTAGAGAAATTTACCTGTGGTTCACCTCTTTGAAATACCTCATTGTTGTTTCACATTTACAATACCCAAAAAAAAAAAAAAAAATCTTTTAATTAACAAAGTGTTCAGAAGGGGGCGCCACTGTAAACAATGAGAGTTTTCGCTGCCCTGACAGTTTTGTTGCAGAAACAGCAGAAAGCACTCAGGTCAGACACAGCCAAGGGCTGGAGGAATTTTTAAAATTACAAAAACCGAACCAAATCAAACCAAAACAAAAATCAAAACCAATGTCCAAGATTTCACGTTTGCTACTAAAGGTATGACATTCTCCTAAGACATGCGAGTGACTTGATCAATATATTTATATATTTATATTTGAAGAAGAAGGAACTATTTGATGCAGCAAATGAACGTTGATTAAAAATTACCAGCATGGGGGCTCCTGGGTGGCTCAGTGGTTTAGTCCTCTGCCTTCGGCTCAGGTCATGATTTCAGGGTCCTAGGATGGAGCCCCACATCGGGCTCTCTGCTCAGCGGGGAGCCTGCTCCCCCACCCCTCTCTCTGCCTGCCTCTCTACCTACATTTGATCTGTCAAATGGGTAAATAAGATCTTTCAAAAAAGATTTACTAGGTGTGAAATACACCGAGGCTATGGGAAGGAAAATGATTTCACCTGATCTGACTAAGAAGTGGTTGAAGCCTGAATTAAAGTGCTACAAAAAGAGTCAAGACCTGGGAAATATATGGGTAAAAAATCCCTAGAAAAACAGCAATAATAACGGGCTGCTCTGTATTGATCCAGATCCTGAGGTAGGCAAAGAAGAGCTGGTTTTAGCCAGAGGATGATCTCCGTTTGTCTTCATGATCTGGCATTTCCTGCAAGCCAGGCATGGGGCTCTGCACTAGAGCTGCAAATGCTGGGAAGCCCTCACTGTCCCTTTTCTCTTCTCAGGGGGACAACGGGCATGTCCATGGTGCAGTGTGACAGGTTTTACCACAGGGAGATAAAAGACTGCCAAGGGTAGGTTGGAGCTGGGAAAAGGCACTTAGGAACAGATTTTGAGGGGAGGTGATAGACAAGGGCAAAGCGAAGAATGGGGATGAGTGTGTCACTTTCAAAGTGCCAGGAGGCAGCACAGTGCATTCGGGAATCTACAGCAAGTTCAGGACAACGGGCAGCTGATCTGGCAGCATCACCTGGGGATGGAGGCTGAGCCCCGGGGTTAACACTGGGGGTGAGCTGGTTTGTATACTATGCCGAGAAGGTGAGGTACTACACTGTGGGGGCACAGGGAGCTACCGGAGGATTTCAAATATCAGAATCGTCACCATCATAGAGTATTTAATTGCAACCTAGCTTTCATCAAGGGTAAGATGCACTATAGTTTATGTTCGACTAAGAAAGAGAAATGCTGTCAGTTAAACTAGGATATGTCACAAAGTGCAAGAGTTATTAGAATGGGGGGGAGGACAAATCTTAGAACAAGTAAACTGTGGTACTAGAATAATTAAGAAAGGTCGAACACTTGGATCAACTAAAAAAGTGATTATTGCTTACCATGTGCCCCAAACTATATTAAGTCTTAGAACAAGAGACGATTTCATCTTGATGCCCCGAAGCTGTTAGACCCAAGGTACAGAGGGCAGTAGCCAACGACAAGCAGGCCACAAGT
Organism: Mustela nivalis; assembly: GCF_964662115.1. NCBI lineage: Eukaryota > Metazoa > Chordata > Mammalia > Carnivora > Mustelidae > Mustela > Mustela nivalis. The sequence goes on along the minus strand of NW_028133927.1, from coordinate 27,895 downwards.
GCCATGTGCAGACTCGAAGAGCAACTGCCTTTGAGAGAGGAAACGGTTGAGAGTGGGCTTTCTGAGGAAGAGAATTACTAGCTGGGAAAGTAGGAACATTGACACAGAATCAGAATTGATGCCCCTACGTGACTGAGTTGGTGAAACTTCCCTTCTAAGACATCTTGAGGCTCCTCAGAAATGTATTCTTCATTTTGGACGGAACATTCAGGATAAATATGATCTGTTCGAGTTCCTGGTTCTCTCATCAGGTCTGTTTCTTAGGATTCACTGGCACAAGATAAGGGTTTTGATAGTCCAGGGTAAATCCTGACAAAAGCAAAGCACGGTATCTATGAAAAACTAACCACTCAGAAGAGAACAACAGATAAAAGGCCAGGCCGACCTGTCCCTGCAAGATAGGTAAGGTTGGTCTGGCAACAGGGGTAGAAGGGAAGTTTCCATCCTCTGCTAGAAGAGCTAGAGAAGACCCCTTCCGGAGAGACCACCAGGAGAGGAGAGCAGTAGGTGCTGATGATGAAGAATATTTTAATCAGCAGATAAGGTCAAAATGACAAAGTTCCGGGATCAGAGTAAACATATGGGATTAAAAAATAAAAATTAAAAAAAAAATTTTTTTTGAAAGGACTTTTTTTTTAAAGGACTTTAAACAAAAGTCCTTTTTAAGAGACAGTTGGCTGTTTAAACCAAAAGTACAACTCACTGAGAGAATCGCCGCATTATTTATTGGGGTAGAAAGGACCTGGAATGCAGAAAGACCCATTCTGCAGAAGAAAAAATAGAATCACTAACAGGCCTCATGCCTTGCACAGCCAGGGGCTAGAATCCCTGCCTCATGAGACCCTGTGCTAGAAGGCCGCTAGAACCATCTCAACTATGTTCGTCTTTCTTGGAAGCCAACAAGTGTTTGCCAGGTTAAGAGCACGGTAACAATCAGTCACGTTATGTTATAATGATTGTCGGTATCTTTAAAAGCCTTGTCAAGTTTCTTTTTGAGTAACCCTCACCCACACTTAGAGAAATTTACCTGTGGTTCACCTCTTTGAAATACCTCATTGTTGTTTCACATTTACAATACCCCCCCAAAAAAAAAAAAAAATCTTTTAATTAACAAAGTGTTCAGAAGGGGGCGCCACTGTAAACAATGAGAGTTTTCGCTGCCCTGACAGTTTTGTTGCAGAAACAGCAGAAAGCACTCAGGTCAGACACAGCCAAGGGCTGGAGGGATTTTTAAAATTACAAAAACCGAACCAAATCAAACCAAAACAAAAATCAAAACCAATGTCCAAGATTTCAAGTTTGCTACTAAAGGTATGACATTCTCCTAAGACATGCGAGTGACTTGATCAATATATTTATATATTTATATTTGAAGAAGAAGGAACTATTTGATGCAGCAAAACCATAGTGCAAGGACCAATGCCGCGCTTCCCAGAGAACCCCAAGCTCTTTTTCTAGAATGGCCATATGCGTATGCCTCAGGCGTCCTCTTTTCACTCCCTTTGTGGATCACCTACCATGGAGGTCATGGAATAACCAATAACCAAAAAAGAAACAAAAAACCAAAACATCCAGGTCTAAGTGATTCGTGGGTGCCATCATGCAATGGCGGACCCTGCCTGGAGAGGAGGAGACTGCTTAAACAGATGGCGGGCAAGCATCTCAGCCCAGGCCTGTGCTGGGGAAGCTGGTTCCCGGCTTTGGGCACAATCAGGAAGCCAGCGAAGTGACCCGAGAGTGCAGCCGGGGTTTAGGGCTGATGATCTTTTTGCAGCCAGGCAGCAGGTGGACACCCGCTCGGGGAGCCAGGCTAGGAGGCCGCTCAGCGCTGGCGCTGGCCACCCTCGCAAGCCCCCCGGGCTTTCCCGGTGCCCGTGCCCCGGGCCCGCGCCTCAGTACGGAGGGGGAGGTGGGCGCGGGCGTGGGCGGTCCGGAGAAGGGGCTTTGCTAATTGCAGAATCCGGAAGTGAGCTCGCGGAGGGCGCAGCGGAGAGTCTGAGAGGAGGTGGAGGAGCTGGCGGAGGAGGGGCGCGCAGCTCCGCTGTGCTCTGCTGCAGCCCAGTCCGCACTGCAGGACACCAGCACTCCCGGGCTCCAGCCCAGCTCCTAGGCTGCGCTGTCCCGCTCCCACGGCCCGGCCCGCTGCCCCGCCCTGCCCCATGGCTTCTCAGGACGACCCTCTGCCAGCAGGTAAAGTGACACCGCGCTGCGCCCTCACCTGGAGCAGAAAGCGCGGGCCGCGAGCTCGCGGGGGTGTCGGGACCCAGCCTCCCGCGACCACCGGGGCAGCGGGACCACCCCGGACGACGCGCCTCACCTGGGTCCCCACGGGGTCGGGCCGGGGATGGAGCCAGGCGAGGTGCCCCCCGCAGCGAGCGCAATAGCCCCCTTCGTTTGGCACCCCCACGCGCGTGTGCCGAGGACCCCCTTCCCTCATCCCGAGCTGTGGCCCCGCCACTTTTGTACTGGACTTGGGATCCCAGGTAGAAACTAGTCCCTCAGACCTCCCTGGCAGCAAGGAGCACAGGGAGGGATTCTCAGTTTTTCCACCCACCCCCGCCCCCCTCCTCCTTTGGCTCTTCCTCTCTCCACATTCACAAGCCTTCTGGCCTCCCTTTCCTCTCCCCATTGTCACTTTTATTAAATGGTTTTGTTCTGCATGTTGACCCGCAGAGTGATTTCATGAATGAATATACATACAGGAAACTGAGTCGGAGCCCACCTGTGGAGGCCTTTCATTAGAATGGTCTCTGGTTCTAGCCTCAGTTCAGAATACTGCCTGTACCTGAGGACCGAGTCCAGATGTTTCTTTCATCTCTGACTTGAATTTGAAATCCTCCTCAGACTTCAGCCTCCGGGATTGCTCCTGTCCTTGCTCTCCCACTGTCTCGGTGGGGATCCGCCATGAGTGTTGAACACAGGAATGAATGAATGATATATACCCCCAGGTCGCTGGGGCTTTTTCTTGTTTTGCTGAGGTTGGAAAGGCTTGGGAGAGACCCCCCTGTATGCAGATACAGAGCTGCATGCAATTGTTTAGATAAACGTGTTCCCCACTTAATTGCTTGGGCATTGAACATTTCGCCCTTAACCTGTGGCTTGAGCAGTTAGGAGGATACAATCTGGAGGTGAATCAGAAGATGGCTGAATCCACATGGTGGTGGGCTGGGTTTGGGAGATTTTCCTGGAGATTCTAAAGAAAGATCTAAATTCTTTCAATGGGGAGTGGTAAACATTTTATCAATGGGAGATGGAAAATAAATTGGTTAACCTTTCCCTCCCCCTCAAAACCCATTATTTGAAAAAACAAAAAAGGAAGTGAAGGGAGAAATCCTCCCACTCCCATGCCCACTCACCTCCATAGCCACCTCCTCTTCCAAGAACTAACAGACAAGGTGCCAAGAAGTGTTAGGTACCAGCAGTGCAGCAGTGGTCTCAGAGCTCATTCAAGGATCATGGTGAAAGGCATTCAAAGAGATTGTGGGGGCACAGGGATCTAATTAAGGGGGACAAGTTTAAGGTTTGCCTGGTCCCCTAAAAATTAATGGCACTAGAGAAGATGAGCTTTGGGAACTATAGCTTAATGGATACAACGTGTAAAAAGCTTCAGTGAGTCATGGTGGGAAGAGGCCATGAGGGCAGCAAAGACAGTCTTAGATGATGTTATTAATAGCACTACAGGCTCTAGATTTCCTGTGGTGGTGTTCTTGGCAAGACCAGCGTGGCCAAAGTGGATACTCACAACCTGGAACAGAGGGTCTTGGAGATCCCAGCAAGTGTGGTATGATGAGAGCCTAAAATGATAGGAGGTGTCCTTTGGAAGGACTGTCTTCTTGACTTTAAAAGGGAGAACCCAAATCTGTAGGTGAAATCTTCTTGGCTACAAAGAAGGCCGAGGCCTCCTAAGGTCAAGGTCTCCTCGTCACTTGCAAAGATGTCGAAGAACATATTCAGACATTTCAAAGATGTCCTCATGTCCATCCGTTCCCACTCTGGAATTCTATCAATAAGGTGAGAGTTCCTCTAGTTGGAAAAAAGATCTAAAAAGACTTCCATTTCTCATGTAATTTCTGTAACCTCCAGGACACACCCACCTACTCCTTCCAGGGCTGTAATGAAGCTACAGCTGGTGCCAATTTGTGGAACTCATTAAAGGCTATTTTCCCTTATATACCCCCGGACCAAGTTCCCATGCTCCCTCACCTGATTTCCTGCACTCACCTCCCACCTGGTGTGTTCACACCTGCACGTGCCTTTTACCAACCCCTTTGCCAAAAGGCAGCCAGAGTGACCTTTCAAAGACCTATCAGTTCCTGGCATTTGTCTCCATAGAAAACTGCACTGATCTTCTAACAAATTCACAGTCCTCCAAAGGCATCCATAATCCTCCCATCCGTCTCTTCTTACCCTTCCAATTGACTGATGCCTGTTCTGCCCTGTCTTTCTGCCCTTCAACCACGCTGCCTCCCTCTTCCTGTGGAGACCCCTCATGGTGCCTGCCTCCAAGCACACGTGATTCCCATTGATGGGAAGACCCTCTTCCTCTCCCCCATCTCACCACTCCAGTTACTCCCACTTATTCGTGAGCTCACAAGCCCCATGGTACACACTCTCCATGCAGCCTGCTCTCTCTTTTCTAGCACTGGCCTCCGTTTCTAGCTGTGGTTGTGTCACGGATGTCCCTCCCCAGCCTGCCTCCAAGCTCTCCATCCGTTTAGCTCCAACACCTGACACAGTGCCTGGCACGTAGTAAGCCCTGGCTAGCTTCTAAAGCCTCACTGAGGGACTGACAGCGTTTTTAAAATGTCACCACGTAGCCTCCAAACTGTAGGCAGAAAAAGCTTTGCCTGGATTGACATTTTAGAGACGTATTCGTCAAGTTAGATGTGTTCACTGACTTTACATTATAAAATTAAAAAAAAAAAAGGACCTCTGTATCGATTCGCATCTAACGAAGGCACATGTATACTATTAGACCACATTATGAGCTTAATGGAAGGAGACAAGATTTTTTCGCTATGAAAATGTATAAGACTGTTGAGGTCATGTGGAAGGAAATAGTCGGTTTGTTGGAGCATTTTTATCTTACTCTATCACAACCACTAATAAAAATCTGACACGGGGTGAGTCAGAATTGTCTGTCGGAGATGAGTTAGATCTGGCTCATGTTCATACAGACATGAAAGCCAGGAACGAAGAAGCAGGCTTTGAAAGCCTGGGTTGAGGAGGCTGTGTGGTTCACTGCGATGAGCTAAGTGCCCAGGGCCACCGGCAGACATGCAGGCCTGTGTCCTTTGTTCTGGGGTACCTCTTGCACCATGTGGTGAGGCTAGCAGCTGGGAGCAGCTCAGGACAGGACCAGGTGGCATCTTACCTCTCGCACCCTCCTGTGGGCTCCAGTGGGCTCCAGTGGGCTCCAGTGGGTCCCAGGGGACAGCCTGCCTTCCTTGCAAAGCCCAGTAGCACTGGGAGCAGAAACTGGGACCAAAGAGTGAGCATCCTGTTTGACAAGCTGGACCAGCCACCTCTTCTTCAGATTCAGGGGGAGCCCTGGCCTGCTGACTCCTCCCTTCTTCTTTTCCCCTTTCCTCCCTCCCTCCTTCTTCCCTTCCCCTCTCTCCATCCCTGGTGGTGCCCTTTCCTGATGCCCAATTCATCCCTTTTCCTTTCTTACATGCCTGTCTTCTAGAGTTTCTTCTCTCCTCACAATTACTTCCCTTCGTCTGAATCTCCTCTTTGGTCCCTTTGTCCCCGCTCTCTGCTCCTCCTCCCCTTTGCTGGCCCCTGTTCAGCTCCATCCAGACTGCAGGCAGAGCTGGACTAACACGCTCACTCGCTAGCTCAGCCACCCTCCAGAGAAGTCACTCTTCGGTGGCCACCTTCCTGACCCCCTGGTCCTTTCTCCACTTATTCAGCTATTGCTCTGAAGTCTGAGGAGGACAGAGCGGGGCTGCCGCAGAATCAGGCCAGAGGAGAAACCAAACCATGTGTCCACACTGTCCCCCAGTACTGCTGCTCTGAGAGCTTTTGGAGTCCTCAACAGGGTTAGGATTTAGGGGCTTCTTCAAAACCGGGAGTGAAAACAGCCATAGGTCAAAAGAAAAGCTATGGCCCCCCCACAAAAATAATAATCACAAATGAAAACTAAGTTAGCTCTGAAGTCCCAAAGTCGAAAAATTGCCTTGAATCTGTCACTAGAAAGCACCCAAGGCCTCACTCTCTGGGTTCTGGGTGCCCTGGGAATGGCAGGAGGCTCTGACCCCCTTCCCACTTCATCCACTCCCAAACAACGTCCTCTGAGGTGGTCTTCAAACTTCCTCTGAGAAACTGTCTCTGGGAACTGTAGGCCCTCAGCTGCTGGGACGAATGAGGGTGATATCAGGACCTGATGGGCAGCTTTACCAGGAGACTGTGGCTTCTGGATGCAGTCCTCAGGTCCCATGGTCTGGGTGAGATCAGGGTCTTTCAGTGGAGGAGGACAGATGAGATTTCAGATTTTGAGTTGATTCTGGGATGATTAGTGTTTTGGAGGGCATTTGGTGAAAGTATTTTTCACACGGGAAGGACACGAATTTGGGGAGCCTAGAGTGGACTGTTAAGAGCTGACCTGCATTTCCCCCAGAAACCTTGCTGCTGTCCTTATCTCTGGTACCACAGAACGTGAACTTATTTGGAACTAGAGTCCTTACAGATGCAATCACATTACAGTGAGGTGGTTAGAGTGGGCCCTAATCTCCTGTAACTGACCTCCTTATGTAAAGGGAAAATCTGGACAGAGAGATGCCCCTACTGTCAGTGGTGGGCAGTGCATGAACTTCTAGAACCCTGACAGTAGTGGAAAACAGACTCAGGCTGGGCACTAGGTAAATGGGAGCTCTAGTGGAATTTCAGATGAAGATGCTGTGGACCTCGGCTTCCCAGGTCATAGTGACATTAGGATTTCAAATTCAAGTCAGAGATGAAAGAAACATCTGGACTCGGTCCTCAGGTACACACAGTATTCTGAACTGAGGCTAGAACCAGAGACCATTCTAATGAAAGGCCTCCACAGGTGGGGTCTCACAGGTGGGCTCCGACTCAGTTTCCTGTATGTTCATTCATGAAATCGCTCTGCGGGACAACATGCAGAAAAAAACCATTTAATAAAAGTGAAAATGAGGAGAGGAAAGGGAGGCCAGAAGGCATGTGAATGTGGAGAGAGGAAGAGCCAGGGGAGGGTGGGGGAGGGGGGGCGGAAAAACTGAGAATCCCTCAGGCAGGGTCTGCCTTTGCATGATGGCAGGCGCGAATAACTTCGACCTGGATGTTTGGGTTTTTTGTTTGTTTTTTGGTCATTGGTTATTACATGACCTCCATGGTAGGTGCTCCACAAAGCGAGTGAAAAGAGGACACCTGGTACATAGGCATATGGCCATTCCAGAAAAAGAGCTTGAGGTTCTCTGGGAAGCGCGGCATTGGTCCTTGCACTATGGTTTCATAGAAAAGGGATTATGCACCAACTTACTTAAATGAGCATGGGTTGAAATCCTTTACTGAGAATAAATACTTAAAACAGTTATCTCTTAACTAAATCTATCATCAACCATAAATCTATTGCACGAAGGTTTACTGGCAATTTAAATGCAATAGCACTCTCTTCAGGGATTTAAATAATCCGTGTCTATCTTGGCACATGAGAATGCAAAGATAGGAAATGGTTTGTAGAAGATCATTTAATGGCTTTTACTATACGCTATCAGCAATTTATCATAAAGGAACGGCCCCCAGCTAAAAACTCAGCTTTGAAAAATGCATAAAAGCAGCAAACATTTACACACCCTCTTGGTGACCAGAGGCCTGCTTTGTGCCTCTGATCATCTCTTTCATGGTTCTGAGGCCCATGGCACTCAGTAATTTAGTGTCTTATTCTCTGGAATAGGCCATTGAAGAAATACCAGGCCCAGAGAAGAAGGTCCTGCTGGGTGTTTGAAGAAAGTACAACCTTTTAGATGAAGCTTTCTGGGGAATTTGTTAGTGGTTTGGTCTGCTTCTGATAGGAAGGGAAATTTTTTTTTTTAGATTTTATTTATTTATTTGACAGACATAGATCACCAGTAGGCAGAGAGCAGGCACAGAGAGAAGTGGAAGCAGGCTCCCCGCTGAGCAGAGAGCCAGACATGGGGCTCAATCCCAGGACCCTAGGATCATGACCTGAGCCGAACGGAGAGGCTTTAGGAAGGGAAATTTTTTTAAGACTATTTTCTCTTTGAATCTGTTTTGAGGTTTGGTTTGTGGTTCTTTCTGACTTCTCATGAAGATGGAATTACTTCTGAGGTTGGTTGTCACGAACCGCATATCAAATCGAGCTATCTTGTTAGCCATAAATACGTAAATAAAAAAATAAAAGCTCAAGTGTTGGTATAACGCTATTATGCTTTTCAAAACCCCGAACTATAATTCCTGTATCGTGGTCATTCTTTATCAGATCAAACAGGAGAGAGGTGGCAGAAACGCACTTTCAGGTTAATTTTTTTTACAAGGAAGATGGACTTCTGAACCTACTTTGTTATTCCCTTTCATTCAATTTCCCTATACCTCCTTTTCTATGAATTGTAACGGTAACCCATCATTATTTTTATTGTTAGCACGTGCTTTCTCAACCATAAAGTGTATGCTATAAATGGGAGTGCTTTTCTTTTTTTGCAGTTTACAAAAAACTAATTTTTTTAAATTTATTTTTTATTGATTTTCAGCATAACCGTATTCATTCTTTTTGCACCACACCCAGCGCTCCATGCAAGCAGTGCCCTCTATAATACCCACCACCTGGTACCCCAACCTCCCAAACCCCCGCCCCTTCAAAACCCTCAGATTGTTTTTCAGAGTCCATAGTCTCTCATGGTTCAGCTTCCCTTCCAATTTCTCCCACCTTCCTTCTCCTCTCTAACTCCCCATGTCCACGAAAAACTAATTTAAAAACATTCATCCACCAGAGTACTCAAAGGGCTCCCACATAAACTATCTGTCGTTACATTATGTCTTTCTGCTTTCGCTTCTATTGCTGTCCAAACAATGTTTTAAAACATTCTTTAAAATGGGCCTTTTTAACAAGATTTTTACAAAAGATTTAATTTATTCATTTGTCAGAGAGATAGCACAAGCAGAGGGAGAGGCAGGCAGAGTGGGAAGCAGGCTCCTGGTAAGCAAGAAGCCTGATGGGGGACTCGATCCCAGGATGCTGGGATTATGACCTGATCTGGAGGTAGACAATTAACCAACTGAGCCATCCATGTGTCCCTGAAATGGGCATTTTTGACATTTCCTGATAGCACCTACACACTCATGAATCTCAGATTCATGATATATGGGGCTAGTGGACTTGACAATCATGGAGTCAAGCATGCTGGATTTGACTCACGGGCCTGTCACTGTGAATTTGGGTGGCTTGCTAAACTTGCTACATAGAAACCCAAGCATGTAAGAATTTGCAGGATTGTGACAGTTCAGTGGTATAATGTATACATATAAATACCTAAACCAGTGTCTCTCACAAAGTAGGTCCAAATAGACCAGCTCCCTTCCTGCCTTCATTCTGTCCTTGGAATTCCGTCCCTTGGGAGAAGTTCCTACTGCCTTTGTTACAAGAAATGAACGATATTTACTACACTGTTGGTGCATAGCATGGATCAAGACATTGAGTGATAGTATTAACATACTTCTTGAACTGCCCATTGCCCCCCAAGCACCAAATAAAATGTCATGCTCTGGGGAAACCAAAGTGAGAGGTCCCCAACTTTTAGGAGTTATGGACAGGAGAGAGATGCAAATACTGTGTCAGTGTAGAACCAGGCTAACTAATGTCTAAACCAGGAAGAGAATGTGTGTGGAAGAAAGGCACTGATGATGTATAAAGCCATTTGGCTGGATGGTGACTTCCCTCAGACTGACAATTTGCCATGAAAGCTTCCAGGCAAATTTGAGATCTTTATTAGTGACAATATGGCTATAGCCTTAAGGGGAAGAAAAAAACCAAAAACCGAAAACCAAAACACACATGCACACAAACTGTTGGTCTTGTGTCTTTTCACAAATAATGACAGTTATCAGAAATTTTATCTTTAAATGGGGAAAACAGCAACTGAAAATGTATTTCATTTGATTCATCACAGAATATGGTGTTTTTGTTCATTTCACACCATTTTTGTTAAGTTTTATTTAAATTAATGCAATCTGAGATAAAGTGTTAATATTCCTGAGGGTATGGACATTGTATACAAATGAACCCAGCTAAGTGGGCTCCTGGACAGGGTCTGATCTATTTATAAAAGTAGCTGGAGCTAAGTGGTTTGTTCCAGAAGAAGATAACGCCTTCCCTCCGTCGCATTTGCCTTCTACAGCCTAAGTGGGAGTTAATACGTTCACTTGTCTCCTTCAATTTTGTCCAGAGTCTGTTAAAGCAGTCATAGGGGACCTGGGTAGTTTTGCCATCTGCCTTCTCATAACAATGCCCCAGTTTTCTCCTGGAGAATCAACGTTCCCGCTTTCAGTCCATGCACTTAGGCAGTGGCAACTTCACACTGGCTCCTGACTCTAGCAGTGGCATGTCACCCACTAATGGCCTTTGAGAACATCACTGAGTGAGCCGTGAGTTTAGTAGATGCACGAGACCTTTGCTGGGTCGGTGAGGAGGTGGGTCTCTGAATAACTAGCCCGAGATCCACTTGTGTGTGGTGGAACAAACGAGCAGTGATGTGTTGGCCAGAGTGCCCATCCTAGAGAGCCCTGAATGCCAGACAAAAGCATTTGAGACTATTTTTTCAGGCAACAGGAAGCCAGGAAGCTAGTTTTGAAAAGCAGCACATGAAAATGTGTGTTTTTGGAAGATTAGTTGGGCAGCTGTGTGTACGATAGAGTGGAGGGAGGAGAGAACGCGATCCCTGAGTGCATTTAATTTTTATGATGCAGTGTAATTTATTATGAAGTTGAATTTGCATCCTTATCCAAACGTAAGGGAAACTCCTGTCCAAAACTGTAAATGTTTTTTGGTTGCCTTTTTTTTTTTTTAAAGATTGTATTTATTTATATGACGCAGAGAGAGATCACAAGCAGGCAGAGAGGCAGGCAGAAAGAGAGAGAGAGATGCAGGCTCCCGGCTGAGCAGAGAGACTGATGCAAGGCTCCATCCCAGTACTTTGAAATCATGACCTGAGCCAAAGGCAGAGGCTTAACCCACTGAGCCACCCCGGTGCCCCTGGTTGCCTTTTTAAGCATTCCTTGTCTCACATGAAGTGATTACAAATTTGCAGATGTGCATTAAAATGATGTATTCCAAAATGTTAATAGAGGAATTAAAAAACTTATTAAGTAAAATATTATCATTTTTGTTGATTTGAAGCCTATTTGACAAGGGACATAGCATTCTGGTGCATATATGTAAACATGAATAAGTATTTTTTAAAAAAATCTTTATTTATTTATTTGACAGAGATCACAAGTAGGCAGAGACAGGCAGAAAGAGGGAGGGGGAAAAAGGTTCCCCGCTGAGCAGAGAACCTGATGTGGGGCTTGATCCCTGGTCCCTGAGATCATGACCTGAGCTAAAGGCAGAAGCTTAACCCGCTGAGCCACCCAGGTGCCCCTAAACATGAATAATTCTTAAAGGTTCCTCTACTCACTTATATAGAAGCCCTTTTCCAAACAGAAGATTAAATCTCTCTTGGCAACTCCTATCAGCTTATTCTGAATTATTTTCCATCCAGAAGCATGAACTAGAAAACCACAGTTTTTACACAGTGTTTGGTTTTCCACCAAGAGAATCACATAATTGGTGGTGATTCAGTGTGGTGTGTTGCTAAAAGCATTTCCAATGCTGTGGATACAAGAGGGTACTGCAGAGAGGTAAGGAAACAGGAGAAAAGGTATGGCTCTCTAATGAGCACTTTATTCTAGAATTTTCCTCCAGCCTTGGGAGCTCACCACTCACAAGTGTGTGCTGGTGCCTTGATCTCATGGGCCACAGTGCTCAGCATCTTCCAGCTGCTTTTTTAGTGAATACATATGTAACAATTGATTTCTTGCCCCAGACGTTGAGAGAAAAATCTGTTCAGAGGGATGGACTCTCTAAACCAACACCAGAAAACACTCTCTGTAGTCTTTTGTTAAATGAAAAAATATGGCCAGAAAACCACTTTTGACAGTCTACTACATACAGCAAAATGTAAATCTTAATTGAAATATGTTCTCTCAGCTGTGCTTAAGCAACTGAGTCCTGAGCTTTTCAGGTTTTCAGTCTGAAAGAGTACACCTCTGGTGCTCTGAAAGGGAAGAGAAAGGACACCCTGTTCTCCATATAAATTAAAGAAGAGAAATCTGTGCATTTAAGTGGGCCATATAAAATTTATCAAGCAATTACCTCCTAACTCCTTCCTATCCAAATTACCTGATATTTTCTCCCTACTCCTTTATTCCACGTTACTGCCTTTTCCAGGATTCTGTCTCACATCACAACAGGACTTCTGTTATTTCCTTCTTGCAAGCTAGTTTTGTTTTCTGCATCTAAAAAAATGAACAATCACTGTGTATTTCAATTCCCATTTTCCTCAAATGCATTGATTCTTCTTATCTATTACTCTTTTCTCATACTCAGTGTCTTTGTCTTTATGGGGTTTGTACTTTGCTTTTCCCCATCCTTTACTGCCATTATATAATCAAATCTAATAAGTTCTTAGAGAAAGTTAAAAATTCCTGCATAGCCACACGTGAACACAAAGTCACTGATTTTTAGCAAACCTATAAGATAGTCAGACATCCATTCAATTTCTTTTTTTAAGATTTTATTTATTTATTTGACAGAGAGAGATGACAAGCAGGCAGAGAGGCAGGCAGAGAGAGAGAGGAGGAAGCAGGCTCCCTGCTGAGCAGAGAGCCTGATTTGGGGCTCGGTCCCAGGACCCTGGGATCATGACCTGAGCCGAAGACAGTGGCTTAACCCTTTGTGCCACCCAGGCATCCCTCCATTCAATTTCTTAACTGAGTCTCAAATGCATCCTGAGTTCTAACCTAAACCTAAGTTCTACTTGTTACACGTTGTTATATGACCAAATTCTTTCAGTTCAGTATTTTGTAACATTTAAATATGAATCAATTGATGCTTTGTCTGTGTATTTCTATAAAAATAATTTGAATACTGTAGATTTATTGTTATATTTATAGATTAATAATCAAAGTTTCATCAGTTGAAGTTTTTGGAAATTTCATATGTAATGATTAACCTAAAATGATACTGCCCAAAATCCCGCTGATATCAAGGCCCAACACCTGATTATAGCCAAACCTGTGGTGGATAGTTCCACAGGAAATTGCAGTTACTTAACACTGATAGCATCTCATGCTCTATCTCTCATTTTAGAATGTGTCCAACACAACCCAAAATTGTAGGAGAGTTAATGTCCTCTGAGGACAGCTCTCAGTGAAGTGGAAATAAGAACCATAGATAAAATTGTCAGTTTTCAGGTCTTCATGAGGACAACTTAAAGAAGTTTCTCAGGACCTTTCAGTAAAAGCAAGCCTTCATTTTCTATCCACAACAATTATATCAACAATGTACCTCTTTGACAAAGTTGCTTCTTTACTGTATCACTTTCCCATTCTTTTCTACCTTGGATAATCTCCCAGATAAACTAACAGTACTCAAATCCTTTGTCCTACTCTTTGCTCTCAGGATAAATGGAGCCAAAAGCCTTAGATTAATATCAAGTTCTGAATGGGATATTAGAGCTATATCTGTCCAGATTTTCATAAACATAGGGACCTTTGAATTATCAGGCTATAAATAAGTTCTAAATGGAGGGGGCAAAAGCAAAAAGTAGAAATTTTTAAGTTTGATTTTTAATCATGATTAATTGACTTTATTGATTATTAAAAATACTAACATTATAAAAGTGTGGATCTTTGTAAAACAATGTCATAATGTAAGAAATAAGTTGCATAGTCCTTTGGAGAATATTAAACCAAGTGTTCAGGTGCCATCTAATTTCTTGTTTACTCCAGAACTTTGGTGTGCATTATCTTGACGAATAGGATTTTTTTTTTAAAGATTTTATTTATTTATTTATTTGACAGAAATCACAAGTAGATGGAGAGGCAGGCAGAGAGAGAGAGAGAGAGGGAAGCAGGCTCCCTGCTGAGCAGAGAGCCCGATGCGGGACTCGATCCCAGGACCCTGAGATCATGACCTGAGCCGAAGGCAGCGGCTCAACCCACTGAGCCACCCAGGCACCCCAATGACGAATAGGATTTTGAAGTCCAGACAGACTAAAAGAAAACTGATCCAAATGTGTGTGTTTATATTTCTGCTTTTGTTGTAAAAATCAAAGTGTGATTGCTGGTTTAAAATGCTAAAACTAATAATGTTCATGGCCTCTATTATAAATTTTCTAATTGTAGGGGAAAAATCCAACAAACATTGAATTAATTGGTTTGCAAATCCTCAAAGAGCTACAGGATCAGGTAGTGGTATGTTCTGATTCAACAGCATCATAATGCAGGATTTTATATGTGTGGCTAATGGATATTTTCATGAATGTTTGCTAGCTAGTCAGCCAATACAGAGAAATATTAGGTAGGGTAATTACTCACAGTTGTGTTTAATAAAATGAGAGAAAATTATCAAATGACAGTAATAATAATAATCCTATAGCAGGCTAAATAATTCAATGATAATTCCAAGTATTAATCTAGCTTTCTTCCCTGATTATGACTCTTCTCTCCTTTATCATAATGGGAGTAGCAGATTGTCTGCAAGGAATTGTGAAAACCCAGCAGTGACTTTGACAGTGAAGGCCTCCCATCCATTTTGATAGGTTAAAATGATTCTGGTTGGTCTTGAGCAAATGTGTCAATTTTTTTTTCTGTGTGTGTCATAAAGAAAGAAGCAATAGTAATTCTTGCTGTTATTCCATGGAGCCAATAAAATCATACTGCCAACAAGAGGCTGTTGACACCGTAAGTGTAGTTAACTGTCTTGAAATACTAGGCCTCGAAATAAAATTCCAATATTTCACATAACCTCTTTCTTTTTAAAGAAAAAAGAAAACAAAACAAACAACTATACTGCTTACCTTTAGGGCCCTGCTGTTGTGTAACTATTCTTGAACATGTCTACTGTAAGTGTATATATATATATATTTTTTTTTCTGTGCAATAAATTCATTTAGAGATAAATTTGGATTGCAAATTATTTTGGGGGAGGCATGGTATTTGGGGCTCGTCGTACAAGTTAAAAGGACTAAAAGAAAGAAGAAAAACATTTTTATTACAGCATATTTACATCTGTCCAAAGTACTTATTTACTCTAATACTGACTAATGTATAATACTGTACACAAAGAAAGAAGTTAAATGAGTTATAATTCAGTCGAAGTGTAGCTGGCCATATTAAAACTTACCACTGAATCTTTCTGGTATGAAATGTGATATCTGGCAATCTGGTCCAGTTCATTACATCAGGTCATTTGTATGTTCTTATTATCATTTTGATAGCATAGCCCATTTTATAACCCATACATTTTACAATGGAACTATGATGCATGTATTTTCAAAAGTATAGACATACATGAAGCTATGAGGTCAAAAAAGATGAATGTCCGTAGTACCATATAGACTCAACAAATAAAAGTGTCCAAGGCTCTGAGTGAGATTTATGAATATTGTGTAAGATTAGGCCAACATGTGGTTTTGATAAAAATAATCTGTTCTTAAATTAGAATTACAGTCGTTGAGTACAGTGTTGAAAATGGCAGATAGATTTTAGCTATCTTTGCTCACTAGGGAAAATGGAAAAATGTTTAGTTTGGTCAGATTTTCACTTACCTTCTGAAAAATCTTACGTTTGAGAGATCCCTTCTGAAATAAGAATCCTTAAAGACATAACCCCTTTGGCACAAGTTTTCAAGAAACTTGTTTGATGTTGTAGACAATTATATGGCACACGTACTGTTCTAGATGTTTCATGCCAATAATATGTAAGCCATACCAAGGCTACATATACATATAGAGATGTTCCTCAGCTTACAAGGGGGCTATGTACAGAGACACCCATAAAAAATTGAAAATGCATTTAATACCCCTAAACTATCAAATATCATAGCTTACCTTAAGCTTATTTAAACATACTCAGAACACTTACATTTGCCTGCATTTGGGCAAAATCATCTTAAGCAAAGCCTATTTTATAACAAAGTATCAAGTATCACATGCAATTTATTAAATATTACACTAAAAAAAAGAAGAATGTTTATATATAGAATGGTTGTAAGAATATCAAGTGTTCACCCCTGTAATCTTCTAGCTGACTGAGAGCTGTGGCTCACTGCCCCTGCTCAACATCACAAGACGGCACCATACCACATGTCACTGGCCCTTTTTATAAAGACCCAAATTCAAAGTTCAAAGTTCAGATTCACTGAATCACTTTCACTTTCACATCATTGCCATATATTTCATAAGTTGAATCATTGTAAATCAGGAGCCATCTGATTTGAAAGTTAAATCACAGTCACCCATATACACACAAAAAAAGGCCTTCATGTAGGGCCATCTATGTATCTCTAAACAACATAGCATGACATATAAACGGCACTAAATGGATGCGAAGGGGACAATTGCTTTGCATCAGTACTCTGAGCAGTAACATACATGGCCTTACTCACCTAGCAGAACTCCAGAGCTAGCTGATGGCAAGGAATTTTACAAATGTTTGCTGAACAGCTTAAGCACTATTATTTTTAACTTAGTGTGCATATCTGTTTTCTCAAGATATGTTAATTTATTTTATTAACTTATTACAAAACCAAATAATTTCCTCTTATTTAAGTGGCAGGTAAATAGAATTCTCTTTAATTTAAATCAAATGGCTTTTTAGGGAAAATATACTAAAAATTCTGAAACTTGTATTGCTTATGAATCTTTTATTGGAATCCTTATCAAGTTGTATTTTTCAAGTTTTTCCTAAATAATCTTCAATGAATTGAAAATAGTTTTTGGATTTTATTCAAGGCTATTAACACACAATTTCACTTTGTAAAATATAGTGCTAAACGTTCAACCAAAACGTTGTGTCTTTTTTTTTCCACTACCACATCCTCCATCTACGGACTGGATTCTCTCCCCAACTAGCACATATATACCATTGTCTATCTTTAGGATAAGTAAGGGTCATCTTTTGTCTTTATTCTATTCCTCGTATGCTTCTGAACTTGTTGAATTTTAGTACAGTCACACCATAAGCATCACATATTTGATTCCCCTTTAAATAGTAAACAGTGCACAACCAGAGCATACCTTCAAAGCTATCATTATACTTACTCTGATATATTATTTTTGTATTTTTGTAAATTAAAATAATTAAATTATAGAACAAGAGTTTCAGGTGGTAGGTGTTGTAAGTTTTACCCAAACTGACTTTTGTCAAACTTGTTTTGGTCATCATATATGTTAAGTAGTTTTCTCAGGTTTATTTTTAGAATATCCTTGTATAATGAATATTTACACTGATATCTAGTATAAAAATCTTGGAATTAATTTTAGAAACATTAAGATATTGAAAATCAATCTACTTCTTTAATTCATTAAAAACATTTTTGGCTTGTTTCCAATACTTTCTTACTGGTTAAAAAAATGAATTTGAAGTAGTCTGAATTTCATTATTATATGGCACTTTCCCTTTGATGAATACAAAGACAATATTTTATATTAGCTATCTGAGAAGAATTTATTTTTTTAATTTTATTTTTTTGTAAGAGAGAGAGTGATAGAGACCACAAGCAGGGGGAGCAGCAGGGTGAGGGAGAAGCAAACTCCCGGCTAAGCAGGGAATCTGTTGCAGAACTGAGTCCCAGGACCCTAAGATCATGACCTGAGCTAAAGGCTGAGGCGTTTAACTGACTGAGCCACCCAGGTGTTCCAATCTGAGAAGAGTTCTGTATGTTATCCTATAAATATGCAGTTTAAGTCTGGGTAATTAACTTAATTTTTTAGTGGCTATGTTCCAGGCAGAGAGTAAGAAAGAAATATTAAATCAACCATATTCTATGCATTCTAAATGAAAATAATTAATCAATCATAATAAATCCTTCTATTGATGGAATATAAACTTATAAGCTTTCCTCCATATGAACAATGCCAAATACCAGAATAAAGGGTCATCTAATACAAATAAAGGATAGAATTAAAGAATTCTGGTAAGCCATTTAATTTTGAAAAATGGAGCTATCTTGTTGCTGAGTTGTGGTTTTCAGTTACATAATATCTGATAAGTGTAGAAGTAAGGTGAGTGTTACGCGAGATGAGAAATGGTATATAATTAAGATATTTTTAAAAGTACAGATAAATACAAATTTGTAAACATAGCATTATGGAGGAATAAAAATAAATGATAGCTACACCCTCTAACGTCAATAAATCTTGGAAAGTTAATAGAGAAGTAAAACAAGGACAGTGCAAAAAGTATGGTACATTTTTATGAAGTTCAAACAAATTCTGTGAAACCGTAGATGCACTTAAAGATACTATTATGTATCAACTATTGTAAAAACTAAGCAAGGAAATAGCAAACATAAAATAACCAAAGCATACAAACTTGGGTAGATACAATAGGTGTGATCCTTTTCTACTTCATAAAGAGATGAGTTAATAAATAAATAAAAATAAGTAGACTTTTTAGAAGTTAATAAAACTGTGCCTGTTATTATCTTAGCTATATAAAATATATGGTTTTCTAACAAAAACGCTTATCTTAAAAATATTTAAAAATAAATTTCAGGCTAATCATAAGGTTCTATTTACCCTCCCACTGAAGGAAAAGCTGGTTGTTATAGTTGTAGTTGTTTGTTTGTTTTAGTCTCCTCCTAGTTTTTATTATTATAATGTGGAATGAGGAATGTTAGATTGAAAAGTGAATTATTTTATAGACAAAAATCATTACTTGATTCACCTCCTGGTACAGCAGATGGAACTCCTGAAAACATGCCCTTTTGCCTTATGGAAGAGTAACAGATATGCTTACTTGTGAAACATACTTGGTGGTGGCCCTATATAGTGACACCATAGTAAACATTTTGAATATTTGCAATTACTTTTTATAGTCATAGGGCTCCAAAAGGCACTGCTGGTATCTTAGCAGGTATTTCAATAAAGCTAAAAGTTGCCTGAATGTTTAAAAATATTAACAAGGCACAAAACATGGCAGAAGTATTGTCCTCAGATATTATTTTTTTCCATATGCTCCTGATTCCAGACATGAAAGTTATTTTTTTAAATTTTTTTATAAAAGATTTTATTTATTTCTTTGACAGAGATCACAAGTAGGCAGGGTCAGGCAGAGTGAGAGGGGGGAAGGAGGCTCCCTGTTGAGGTGAGAGCCCGATGTGGGACTTGATCCAAGGATTCTGGGATCATGACCTGAGCCGAAGGCAGAGGCTTTAACCCACTGAGCCACCCAGGCGCCCAACAAGTATTTTTGATAGATATATATATACAATGTATTTTCCAGTTATAAGAAGAATGGTTCTGCTATTTTTAATCTTTTTAAAAAATTACATAATTATTTTAAAATAAAATTTTATTTTTTAAAGTTTTACTTTTCTTTACCTTTTTTAAAAATATTTATTTATTTATTTGACAGACAGAGATCACAAGTAGGCAGAAAGGCAGGCAGAGAGAGAGAGAGAGAGAGAGAGAGGGAAGCAGGCTTCCTGCGGAGCAGGGAGCCCGATTCAGGGCTCGATCCCAGGACCCTGAGATCATGACCCAAGCCAAAGGCAGCAGCCCAAACCACTGAGCCACCCAGGCACCCCAATATTATACTTTTCAATATACTACTTAGAATATAAAACCTATTCTATTTGGTAAGAAGTTTACCGATTAAAAAATGGTAATTTTCTCATTGTGTCTTCCCCTCTCATTGCTTTATTTTGATTAAAAAATTTCACAATAAACATAACTGATGCTTTCCTTTTGATAGTCCCTCTGTTGGTCATATTGTATATGAGCCATGACAATTAATTTACAAAATTTATTGAGGTTTGTTGATATGTTTTATCATAACTAATTTTCCCTCCCTTATCTAGATTCCCCAGCTTTCAGACAGGTGGACACTTCAATAAACCATACCCAAGGGATGTATCAAGTACTTCTTAGACATTCTCTCAGATCCTTGAGGTCTCATTTTGCTTAATATTAACAAACTTATTTTAAAGTTTATATGGAGAGGCAAAGACTCACAATAGTCAACATAGTGTTGAAGGAGAACAAAGACTGAGGACTGACTTCAAAGTTTACCATAACGACGGGGCACCTGTGTGGCTCAGTGGGTTAAGCCTATACCTTTGGGTCAGGTCATGATCCCAGGGGCCTGGAATCGAGTCCCATATTGGGCTCTCTGCTCAGCAGGGAGCCTGCTTCTCCTCATCTCTCTCTCTGTCTGTGTCTCTGCCAATTTCTGATCTCTCTCTGTCATATAAATAAATAAAATCTTTTTTAAAAAGTTTACCATAATGATAATTGTATGCAAGATATTGTAATACCTCAGAAAGACTAGATTTAAGGAACTGAATATATATTATCAATTATATTTATTATTTAATATAAAAGCAAAGCAATACAAGAGAGCAAAATACAACCTTTTAAACAAATGGTTCTGGAGTAATGGTGAAGATAAATGTAAATATATAAAATAAAAATAAAATAAAATAATAAAATAAAAAAATCCAGGCAGATATCATACACTATTCACAAAAATTAACTCAGATTGGATTATAAACCTAAACATGAAACATGTAGAAGGTAATATAGAAGAAAATTTAAATGACCTTGGTTTTGGAAATAACTTTAGCTACAAAAGCACAAGCACTGAATTTAAAAATGTCTACTCTGTGAAACAATGCCAAGAGAATGAAAAGGCAAAGCACAGACTATGAGAAAAAATTTGCAAAATACACATCTGGCAAAGGACTGTTAATCAAAAAGACACAAAGACCCCTTAAAACTCAACAATGGGGGAAGAACCTAATTAAAAATGAGCCAAAGACCTTAGCAGATACCTCACAAAAGAAAATATTACAGATGGCAAATAAGCATATAAAAAGATGCTTCACATCATATGTCATCAGGAAAATGCAAATTAAAACAAAAATAGAGACACAAGTACATACCCAGAATCCAGAACACTGACAACAGAACACGAAATGTTGGTGAGGATGTGGAGCAACAGGAATGTTCTTCCATGTCTATTGAGAATAAAGAATAGAAAGCAACTTGGCAGTTTCTTACAAAACTAAACATATTCTTGCCAGATGATTCAGCAGTAGCAGTTCTTGGTATTTATCCAAAGAAGATGAAATCTATACCCACAAAGATGTCTATAGTAGTTTTATTCATTACTGACAAAAGCTTGGAAGCAACCAAGATATCCTTCCATAGGTTAAAGGTCAAATAAAGTGTAGTACATGCAAACAATGGAATCTTATTTAATGCTAGAGAAATGAATTACCATGCCATGAAAAGATATGGATATAAATATTTAATAAATATTTGATTTTAGGCTTCTACCAGTCTATCAATAGTAGTAGTATATTTTAACAGTGAATGCTCAGCATTCAAGAATTTACCTAATAAAATATTTTGGGTTCCATATTTTAAATACTTCAACCTCTATGATTATATTCCTAATAATTTTGAATTGGGGTAAATAAACCTTAATTTTTTGTAACTTGTTTCTTATTGCGAAAGAGCTCAATGAAATTTTAGAAAATAAAAATTTATTTATTTTTTTTTAATTTTTTAATTTTTTTTAATTTTTATTTTTTATAAACATATATTTTTATCAGTTTAGTTTACTATTGCCAAATAATTTAAAACTTTACCTTATATTCAAATACATATATTTTTCTAAATTGATTTATAGGCTACTAAAACCAAAAACTTTTAGTTATACTAGATTTCATATCATGCACTCAATGCCAGAAAGCCATCTGGCGATGACTTGTCTTAAATAGAGTTAAGATGAGTGTTATTACAATGAAAGATGGAAACAAAGATAGTTTAACAATTGAGTGTTACATAACTTTTCTGTTTTGATCAAGTTACTAATCTACAAAAGGCTTTTATCGGTGACACACTTGGGAATTTAACAAAACTTTTAAACTAGCATGTGCGACTCATTCCTAGAAAACAACACAATCAATAACACTTTCTTTAGATGAAATCATGACTGTTTCTCCTTTTGAATAAAAAGGTAGCAACCCCAATAAGTTTATTGAACATGAAAAGTTGAAATGCTATAATGCTCCTAAGGAATTAAATGATCCAGTCATGAATTACAAAAAAAGGATATAAATTACCAACGTTTTTGTATAATTGTAATGTACAACTGCCCGTTATTGTTCAATAGTGTAGGCTTGTACAAGAACTCTATAAAAGAACTCCACTTCTAAACCGTGGAAAATATGTTCCCTTTCCCCCTATATACAACTATTAAGCCATTCATTTAGCTTTTAAAATATCCACTTAATACAGGCTTTTTACTCATTTGAACAGGCAGCAGGGCTCTATTCTTATTGCTTACATCTGAAGGATAGACTTCTAGCGTAAGAGGTAAAGCCCGTAAAGGAGCCAAATAATAACAACAAAGTACAGATTAATGATCCCTTACAATCTGCCAGCTACCTTTCTGAGACTACTTCAATTAATAAAACATATAAAATACCTGACCACAAAGAGCTTGCATTCTTTTGAAATATAATAGTGAAATAAACCAATAATAGAGGGGCACCTCGGTGGCTCAGTCCATCGAGTGACTGCCTTTGGCTTGGTTCATGATCTCAGGGTCCTGGGATGTAACTCCCCAGCAGGCTGTCTAGGCAGTGGGGTGTTTTCTTCTTCCTCTGCGACCCCTCCCAATTCTCTTTCTCTCTGTCTCCAATAAGGAAATAAACCAGTAATAGAATAATCATTGATGGTTTATGGTGATAAGTGTTACAAAGAAATACAAGAAAGGTAAAAGCCATTGGAGAATGCTGGGATGAAAGTTAATTTTATTTTGTGTTGCGTGGTTATATCTCATTTATGACATGTTATTTGCATAAAGACCCAGGAAGTGAAGGAGATATGTCACCAAAAGGATATGGATGGCTTATAAGCACATGACAAATTTCTCAACATTTAGACATTAAAGAAATACAAATTAAAATCATAATGAGACATGCTTACATATCTATTAGAATGGCTAAAATTATAAAGGCTAATTGTACTTCGTCTGAGCTAGATTGAGAAGCAACAAAAAATCTAAACTGTTGTTGGCATATATCATGATACCATCACTTTGGAAAATAGTTTGAAAATTTTTTAAGTGCAAAATATGTTGCAGTTACACAAATAGCCATTTTACTTCTAGGCATTTAATCAAGAGAAACAAACGCTATGTTCGTACAAGGACTTGTATATGAATTTCGTAGCAGCTTTATTTTAAGAATTGAAAACAGTGGAAATGTTCATCAATGTCCATCAATAGAGCAAAGACAAATTATGATCTATTCATTAAAAAGATTACTATTCAACATCAAAATGAACTATTTACAATTGGAGATTCTCAAAGTAATGATGCTGAGAAAAGAAAACCCGGCAATGAATAGTATATACTGTGTGATTCCATGACTATAAAAAAATCTAAAAAAAAAAAAAAAATCTTGAAAATACAATTTTATATATAGTCACAGTCATCAAATATATTGATGTGATTTTAGTGCCTTCTTCTGTGCTCCCATAGCTTCCTACACTTGGATCTCCGAGCATTTGTTACACCATGTGAAATACGAACTCTTTTTCTTTATTCTGTCTTACAGGAAAAAGAATCCTTGAAATTTTATGGACATTTGAACTCTTAGTTATTAGCAGAAATTCTATCACACAGTAAATTTCCAAATATAAAAGCCAGAGTTTTACAATGACTTCTAATCTTTTACATGATCTAGCCACTCATGTGACCTCTGTGACCTCTTTCCCTGCTACTCTTCAGTCCCTCACAGTGGCCTCCTTGCTATTCCTCAGATATGCCAGGCATGATCCAACCTTATGGCCTTCAAGATAGCCAATTCCTTTGCCTGGAGTGATCTTATTGCTGATAGTTCTGGGCAAATTCATCACCTTTCCATACGTTTGTTCAGTTGTCAGCTTCATTGTAACTACCCTGATCTTCCTATTAAAATTCTTACCTCCCCATCCCCTGCCTAGGAACCTTGATTTTTCTCACCCTGATCTAATTTTTATTTTTCCCCATTGTAATCATCATTTTTGAATACACTATGCAACTTTTATCAAGGTTTATAGCAGTTAATTGTCTCACCCTTTAAAAGAAAAGTTCTACAAAGCCATGTATTTCATTTACCAGTGTAGTCTGAAGTAATATCTGCCATATAATAGGTTCAGTAGACTATTGGTAAATTTCAGAAAAAATTAATGTTGAGAGTATACTGAATTTCATAAGTCATTTCAATATTTTTTCCAAAAAATAAACTATGTAAAACATATTTTAAATTTACTTTCAAAATATTTTTTTTAAGATTTTATTTATTCTACAGAGAGAGATCACAAGTAGGCAGAGAGGCAGGCAGAGAGAGAGAGAGGAGGAAGCAGGCTCCCCAACAAGGAGAGAGCCCGATGCGGGGCTCGATCCCAGGACCCTGGGATCATGACCTGAGCCGAAGGCAGAGGCTTTAACCCTATGAGCCACCCAGGCGCCCCACTTTCAAAATATTTTATAGCATATAATGGACAATATACATAAGCCTTAAAGAAACAATCATATAAATAACCATTTCATACCTACTTAAAAATTGCATAATACCACACTCGTAGATCCTCTCTGAATGCTCTAAAATAACCCTTCAAAGGAAAAACATTTTTAAAAATAACAGATTTTTTGGCAAAGAATTTAATAAAATAAAAGTTTCATTCATCTATATAGATCATAATAAATGTTTTTAATAGGCATGAAATTATAACTCTGAAGTGTGCTAAAATGAAACCACCTGCTAAGGGTGAGAGAACAAAAATAAACATCATTTTTCCAAATAAGAGGAATTTATTACCTTTGAATCAAAGCATGTGTATTTGTTCAAACTGGCAATAAATGAATCCATACACAATCCATAGAATGTCATATTTTAGATGTCTAAAAGACTTCAAAGTAAAGAGTATACATTTTTTAAATGCTACATAATAAGAAGATGACAAGATGTGACAAATAGCATTTTAAAAGCTCTACTCATAATGGAACAGAAGGTGTCATTTCCCTATAATTTTATATATGTCATTAATTTACTGTATCTGGATACAACATATTACCAAACAGATGTTCATCAAAGTCTAAATCATTTTTAATGGAACATAATATTTTGAACCTACATCTATTAATCATTTTTTCGATCTAACATTTATAGTCTCGCTAAACATTTTATCCATTGTTGACAAAATTTAAAAAAATAGGATAAAAAGTCGTGTTCGGAAAAGTAGATTTTCTTTGAAGTTTGCATTTAAATGAAAATATTGCTGATATTTTAAAACTTTAAATGTAATTTTATATATATCTGACCTATCAGATAATATAAAATTTTTGGAGAAAATATGACATATTTTTTTTGATCTTGGTTGAAGGTATTAATAAAGAGCAACTGTTTGTATTATTTGTAATGTGATATCTTAGTTAATAAACATGAATAACTGGTATAAAATATGTTTTTTTTAAAATTTTATTTATTTCCTTGACAGAGATCACAGGAAGGCAGAGAGGCAGGCAGAGAGAGAGGAATGGAAGCAGGCTCCCTGCTGAGAAGAGAGCCCACTGTGGGACTCAATCCCAGGTACCTGGTATCATAACCTGAGCCGAAGGCAGAGATTTTAACCCACTGAGCCACCCAGGCGCTCTAAAATATGTTCTTTTTTTATATAGAATTATAGTTCTTGCAAAAATACGGAACTAGCTGGAACTGAATGCCTCCTTCAAAGCAGCTCTGGAGAAATTATGCAAGTGTAATGTAGAACTATTTCGGATATGAACCAAAAACAAAGAAATGATGATAAATTCCTTAAAAGACTCAAAGTTGTTCTTGACTGGTATGTTTCAAGCTCTATTCCTGGTTTGAGGACAGTTTTTAACAGGCCTGTCACTGTAGAAATCAGCTGGATGTCTAGAGGCTATCAGAACTGTGCAAAAATCCTTAAAGGGGTAAAGACTTGAAAATTCTTTAGAGAGATTAGCTCCCTAAGGCATTATTCATCCACACATTTTCCTCCAAGCAATTAAGGCTGATGGATGAGGGGCACCTGAGGGGCTCTCTCATCACCTGGGTGGTGGGTTAAGACTCTGCCTTCATCTCATGTCATGGTCTCTGGGTCCTGGGATCCAGCCCCACATCGGGCTCTGCTCAAAAGGAAGCCTGCTTCCCTCCCTGCTTGCCTGCCTCTCTGCTTACTTGCAATCTCTCTCTCTCTCACTCTCTGTCCAATAAATAAATAAAATCTTAAAAAAAGGCTGATGGATGCTAAATTATGAAAACTGCTCCCTCCAAATGATGCTTCTTCATAAGGATTTAAGAATTTAAAATTAAAACTTGATCGTAGGATTTATCTTATAGAATAACATCAAGTGAAGGCAGTTATTATTAGATCTGAAGTATTTGTGATTCTGAATTCTTGGCCTCATTAGTAAATTTATTTTTAAATTCTGCCATGGAGTGGTGATTGGCCTTCAGTCTTTCATTGATGTACATCATTGGGTCAAATGAGATGTGTGTGCCCAGAACTATATATAATCTTCTTTGTATTTCACTGGAGATGGCATTTCTGAGTTTTGTTCAATTGAATTTGGACAGATGTTTTAATAGTCACTTCTAGAGTTGGCCCTGGAGAATATCTTCATTTTTTCTTTCTCTTCCCGATTCTCTGAAAAACCCTGACTAATTCACATTATCACAGTGATATCACAATTCAAGTTTTTCCAAACACTATAGCTGCAAAAAAAAAAGAAGCTACTCAGAATGTAATGCTATTGTGAATGATTGAGAAAGAAAACATTATTACAATTAAGCTACCAGGTTTCAATGTATTTTATTGTTGCTTAGAAAATCTTAGCATACCCAGACTTTACAGAGATTTGATGAACCTAAGAGGAGCTGAACTCATGGACCAAAATAACTATGCACATAAAAAGTACAATTACTTACCTAAAAAAGATGATGTGGTTAACTTTATATGGCAATCCAAGTATTATTGGAACAGGAATTTAAAAAATAGCCTAGGGGCACCTAGGTATCTCAGTGGATTAAGCCACTGCCTTCAGCTCAGGTCATAATCTCAGGGTCCTGGGATCAAATCCTGCATCAGGCTCTTTGCTTAGCAGGGAGTCTGCTTCTCTCTCTCTCTCTCTGCCTGCCCTCCGTCTACTTGTGATCTTTCTCTGTCAAATAAATAAATAAATAAAATCTTAAAAAAAATGTACTTTTAAAAAATAGCTTAAAAGGGGCACCTGGTTGGCTCAGTGGGTTAAGCAGCTGCCTTCGGTTCAAGTCATGATCTCAGGGTCCTGGGATCAAGCCCCACATCAGGCTTTCTGCTCAGCAGGTAGCCTGCTTCCCTTTCTCTCTCTCTGCCCGCCTCTCTGCCTACTTGTGATTTCTCACTGTCAAATATGTAAATAAAATATTTAAAAAAATAGCTTAAAAGTATATGATAAAATAATGATATACATATACAAAGAAAAGAAAGATAATATACTGTGAATATAAATTAAGTGAAAATTGTTGAAATAAAGAATACAATAAATGGAGACTAAGATGAATATAGCTGTAAAATGAATAAGTGAGTTG